>NW_027094726.1:0-60001 GCF_029207755.1 Chamaea fasciata
GCACACGGCCCCGACATCTACAATCCCGAACGGAACAGGATTTCTTCCAGATGCAAGCTGCCACAAGTTGGATGCCCGGCTTCCCTTGGAGGGCCAAAGGTCTCCTACTAACAGACATCAGGAACCTGGGCAGCTGACTTTACTTACCCCTGGAAAGAAGGCATCCTTTGTTCCCAACTCCTTCAGCAGGGCACCCGGCTCCGGCCACCTACAATCCCGAACGGAACAGGATTTCTTCCAGATGCAAGCTGCCACAAGCAGGAAGCCTGGCTTCCTTGGAGGGCCAAAGGCCTCCTACAAACTGACATCAGGCACCTGGGCAGCTGACTTTACTTACCCCTGGAAACAGGCCCTCATTTGTGCCTAACTCCTTCAGCCGGGCACCAGGCCTCGGCCACCTACAATCCCAAACGGAACAGGATTTCTTCCAGATGCAAGCTGCCACAAACAGGAAGACTAGTTTCCCTTGGAGGGCCAAAGGCCTCCTACAAACTGACATCAGGCACCTGGGCAGCTGACTTTACTTACCCCTGGAAACAGGCCATCATTTGTGCCTAACTCCCTCTGCCGGGCACCTGGCCTCGGCCACCTACAATCCCGAACGGAACAGGATTTCTTCCAGATGCAAGCTGCCACAAGCTGGAAGCCTGGCTTCCCATGGAGGGCCAAAGGCCTCCTACAAACTGACATCAGGCACCTGGGCAGCTGACTTTACTTACCCCTGGAAACAGGCCATCCTTTGTGTCCAACTCCCTTTGCTGTGCACCTGGCCTCGGCCACCTACAATCCCAAACGGAACAGGATTTCTTCCAGATGCAAGCTGCCACAAACTGGAAGACTAGTTTCCCTTGGAGGGCCAAAGGCCTCCTACAAACTGACATCAGGCACCTGGGCAGCTGACTTTACTTACCCCTGGAAACAGGCCATCCTTTGTGCCCAACTCCCTCTGACGGGCACCTGGCCTTGGCCACCTACAATACCGAACGGAACAGGATTTCTTCCAGATGCAAGCTGCCACAAACAGGAAGACTAGTTTCCCTTGGAGGGCCAAAGGCCTCCTACAAACTGACATCAGGCACCTGGGCAGCTGACTTTTCTTACCCCTGGAAACAGGCCATCCTTTGTGCCTAACTCCCTCTGCCGGGCACCTGGCCTCGGCCACCTACAATCCCCGAACGGAACAGGATTTCTTCCAGATGCAAGCTGCCACAAGCTGGAAGCCTGGCTTCCCATGGAGGGCCAAAGGCCTCCTACAAACTGACATCAGGCACCTGGGCAGCTGACTTTACTTACCCTGGAAACAGGCCATCCTTTGTGTCCACTCCCTTTGCCTGTGCACCTGGCCTCGGCCACCTACAATCCCAAACGGAACAGGATTTCTTCCAGATGCAAGCTGCCACAAACTGGAAGACTAGTTTCCCTTGGAGGGCCAAAGGCCTCCTACAAACTGACATCAAGCACCTGGGCAGCTGACTTTACTTACCCCTGGAAACAGGCCATCATTTGTGCCCAACTCCCTCTGCCGGGCACCTGGCCTCGGCCACCAATAATCCCGAATGGAACAGGATTTCTTCCAGATGCAAGCTGCCACAAACTAGAAGACTAGTTTCCCTTGGAGGGCCAAAAGCCTCCTACAAACTGACATCAGGCACCTGGGCAGCTGACTTTACATACCCCTAGAAACAGGCCATCCTTTGTGCCCAACTCCCTCTGCCGGGCACCAGGCCTCGGCCACCTACAATCCCGAACGGAACAGGATTTCTTCCAGATGCAAGCTGCCACAAACGGGAAGACTAGCTTCCCTTGAGGGCCAAAGGCCTCCTACAAACTGACATCAGGCACCTGGGCAGCTGACTTTTCTTACCCCTGGAAACAGGCCATCCTTTGTGCCTAACTCCCTCTGCCGGGCAACCTGGCCTCGGCCACCTACAATCCCGAACGGAACAGGATTTCTTCCAGATGCCAAGCTGCCACCAGCTGGAAGCCTGGCTTCCCATGGAGGCCAAAGGCTTCCTAGAAACTGACATCAAGCACCTGGGCAGCTGACTTTACTTACCCCAGGAACCTGGTCATCATTTGTGCCCAACTCCCTCTGTCGGGCACCTGGCCTCGGCCACCTACAATCCCGAATGGAACAGGATTTCTTCCAGATGCAAGCTGCCACAAACTAGAAGACTAGTTTCCCTTGGAGGGCCAAAGGCCTCCTACAAACTGACATCAGGCACCTGGGCAGCTGACTTTACTTACCTCTGGAAACAGGCCATCCTTTGTGCCCAACTCCCTCTGCCGGGCCACCAGGCTTCGGCCACCTACAATCCCAAACGGAACAGGATTTCTTCCAGATGCAAGCTGCCACAAGCTGGAAGCCTGGCTTCCTTGGAGGGAGAAAGGCCTCATACAAACTGACATCAGGCACCTGGGCAGCTGACTTTACTTCCCCAGGAAACAGGCCATCCTCTGTGCCCAGCTCCCTCTGCCGGGCACCCGGCCTCGGCCACCTACAATCCCGAACTGAACAGGATTTCTTCCAGATGCAAGCTGCCAAATGCTGGAAGGCTGGCTTCCCTTGGAGGCTTAAAGGCCTCCTACAAACTGACGTCAGGCACCTGGGCAGCTGACTTTACTTACTCCTGGGAAAGGCATCCTTTGTGTCCAACTCCGTGTGGCGGGAACCCAGGCTAGGACACCTACAATCCCGAACGGAACAGGATTTCTTCCAGATGCAAGCTTCCACAAGTTGGAAGCCCGGCATCCCATGGAGGGCCAAAGGCCTCCTACAAACTGACATCAGGCACCTGGGCTGCTGACTTTACTTACCCCTGGAAACAGGCCATCCTTCTGCCCAACTCACTCCGCCAGGCATTCGGCCTCGGCCACCTACAATCCCGATAAAAAACAGATTCTTCCAGATGCAAGCTGCCACAAAAAGGAAGCCCGGCTTTCCGCCGAGAGATAAAGGCCTCTTACAAACTGACATCAGGCACCTGGGCAGCTGACTTTACTTACCTCTGGAAAGAAGCCCTCCTTTGAGACCAACTTTGTGTGGCGGGCACACGGCCCCGACATCTACAATCCCGAACGGAACAGGATTTCTTCCAGATGCAAGCTGCCACAAGTTGGATGCCCGGCTTCCCTTGAGGGCAAGGTCTCCTACTAACAGACATCAGGAACCTGGGCAGCTGACTTTACTTACCCCTGGAAAGAAGCCATCCTTTGTTCCCAACTCCTTCAGCAGGGCACCCGGCTCCGGCCACCTACAATCCCGAACGGAACAGGATTTCTTCCAGGTGCAAGCTGCCACAAAGCAGGAAGCTGGCTTCCCTTGGAGGGCCAAAGGCCTCCTACAAACTGACATCAGGCACCTGGGCAGCTGACTTTACTTACCCTTGGAAGCAGGCAATGCTTTGTGCCCAACTCCCTCTGCCGGGCACCCGGCCTCGGCCACCTACAATCCCGAACTGAACAGGATTTCTTCCAGATGCAAGCTGCCAGGATGCTGGAAGGCTGGCTTCCCTTGGAGGCTTAAAGGCCTCCTACAAACTGACGTCAGGCACCTGGGCAGCTGACTTTACTTACTCCTGGGAAAGGCCATCTTTGTGTCAAACTCCGTGTGGCGGGAACCCAGGCTAGGACACCTACAATCCCGAACGGAACAGGATTTCTTCCAGATGCAAGCTTCCACAAGTTGGAAGCCCAGCATCCTATGGAGGGCCAAAGGCCTCCTACAAACTGACATCAGGCACCTGGGCTGCTGACTTTACTTACCCCTGGAAACAGGCCATCCTTTCTGCCCAACTCACTCCCCCAGGCATTCGGCCTCGGCCACCTACAATCCCGAACAAAACAAGATTTCTTCCAGATGCAAGCTGCCACAAAAAGGAAGCCTGGCTTTCCGCCGAGGGCTAAAGGCCTCTTACAAACTGACATCAGGCACCTGGGCAGCTGACTTTACTTACCTCTGGAAAGAAGCCCTCCTTTGAGACCAACTTTGTGTGGCGGGCACACGGCCCCGACATCTACAATCCCGAACGGAACAGGATTTCTTCCAGATGCAAGCTGCCACAAGTTGGATGCCCGGCTTCCCTTGGAGGGCCAAAGGTCTCCTACTAACAGACATCAGGAACCTGGGCAGCTGACTTTACTTACCCCTGGAAAGAAGGCATCCTTTGTTCCCAACTCCTTCAGCAGGGCACCCGGCTCCGGCCACCTACAATCCCGAACGGAACAGGATTTCTTCCAGATGCAAGCTGCCACAAGCAGGAAGCCTGGCTTCCCTTGGAGGGCCAAAGGCCTCCTACAAACTGACATCAGGCACCTGGGCAGCTGACTTTACTTACCCCTGGAAACAGGCCCTCATTTGTGCCTAACTCCTTCAGCCGGGCACCAGGCCTCGGCCACCTACAATCCCAAACGGAACAGGATTTCTTCCAGATGCAAGCTGCCACAAACAGGAAGACTAGTTTCCCTTGGAGGGCCAAAGGCCTCCTACAAACTGACATCAGGCACCTGGGCAGCTGACTTTACTTACCCCTGGAAACAGGCCATCATTTGTGCCTAACTCCCTCTGCCGGGCACCTGGCCTCGGCCACCTACAATCCCGAACGGAACAGGATTTCTTCCAGATGCAAGCTGCCACAAGCTGGAAGCCTGGCTTCCCATGGAGGGCCAAAGGCCTCCTACAAACTGACATCAGGCACCTGGGCAGCTGACTTTACTTACCCCTGGAAACAGGCCATCCTTTGTGTCCAACTCCCTTTGCTGTGCACCTGGCCTCGGCCACCTACAATCCCAAACGGAACAGGATTTCTTCCAGATGCAAGCTGCCACAAACTGGAAGACTAGTTTCCCTTGGAGGGCCAAAGGCCTCCTACAAACTGACATCAGGCACCTGGGCAGCTGACTTTACTTACCCCTGGAAACAGGCCATCCTTTGTGCCCAACTCCCTCTGACGGGCACCTGGCCTTGGCCACCTACAATACCGAACGGAACAGGATTTCTTCCAGATGCAAGCTGCCACAAACAGGAAGACTAGTTTCCCTTGGAGGGCCAAAGGCCTCCTACAAACTGACATCAGGCACCTGGGCAGCTGACTTTTCTTACCCCTGGAAACAGGCCATCCTTTGTGCCTAACTCCCTCTGCCGGGCACCTGGCCTCGGCCACCTACAATCCCGAACGGAACAGGATTTCTTCCAGATGCAAGCTGCCACAAGCTGGAAGCCTGGCTTCCCATGGAGGGCCAAAGGCCTCCTACAAACTGACATCAGGCACCTGGGCAGCTGACTTTACTTACCCCTGGAAACAGGCCATCCTTTGTGTCCAACTCCCTTTGCTGTGCACCTGGCCTCGGCCACCTACAATCCCAAACGGAACAGGATTTCTTCCAGATGCAAGCTGCCACAAACTGGAAGACTAGTTTCCCTTGGAGGGCCAAAGGCCTCCTACAAACTGACATCAAGCACCTGGGCAGCTGACTTTACTTACCCCTGGAAACAGGCCATCATTTGTGCCCAACTCCCTCTGCCGGGCACCTGGCCTCGGCCACCAATAATCCCGAATGGAACAGGATTTCTTCCAGATGCAAGCTGCCACAAACTAGAAGACTAGTTTCCCTTGGAGGGCCAAAAGCCTCCTACAAACTGACATCAGGCACCTGGGCGTCTGACTTTACATACCCCTAGAAACAGGCCATCCTTTGTGCCCAACTCCCTCTGCCGGGCACCAGGCCTCGGCCACCTACAATCCCGAACGGAACAGGATTTCTTCCAGATGCAAGCTGCCACAAACGGGAAGACTAGCTTCCCTTGGAGGGCCAAAGGCCTCCTACAAACTGACATCAGGCACCTGGGCAGCTGACTTTTCTTACCCCTGGAAACAGGCCATCCTTTGTGCCTAACTCCCTCTGCCGGGCACCTGGCCTCGGCCACCTACAATCCCGAACGGAACAGGATTTCTTCCAGATGCAAGCTGCCACCAGCTGGAAGCCTGGCTTCCCATGGAGGGCCAAAGGCTTCCTAGAAACTGACATCAAGCACCTGGGCAGCTGACTTTACTTACCCCAGGAACCTGGTCATCATTTGTGCCCAACTCCCTCTGTCGGGCACCTGGCCTCGGCCACCTACAATCCCGAATGGAACAGGATTTCTTCCAGATGCAAGCTGCCACAAACTAGAAGACTAGTTTCCCTTGGAGGGCCAAAGGCCTCCTACAAACTGACATCAGGCACCTGGGCAGCTGACTTTACTTACCTCTGGAAACAGGCCATCCTTTGTGCCCAACTCCCTCTGCCGGGCACCAGGCTTCGGCCACCTACAATCCCAAACGGAACAGGATTTCTTCCAGATGCAAGCTGCCACAAGCTGGAAGCCTGGCTTCCCTTGGAGGGAGAAAGGCCTCATACAAACTGACATCAGGCACCTGGGCAGCTGACTTTACTTCCCCAGGAAACAGGCCATCCTCTGTGCCCAGCTCCCTCTGCCGGGCACCCGGCCTCGGCCACCTACAATCCCGAACTGAACAGGATTTCTTCCAGATGCAAGCTGCCAAATGCTGGAAGGCTGGCTTCCCTTGGAGGCTTAAAGGCCTCCTACAAACTGACGTCAGGCACCTGGGCAGCTGACTTTACTTACTCCTGGGAAAGGCCATCTTTGTGTCCAACTCCGTGTGGCGGGAACCCAGGCTAGGACACCTACAATCCCGAACGGAACAGGATTTCTTCCAGATGCAAGCTTCCACAAGTTGGAAGCCCGGCATCCCATGGAGGGCCAAAGGCCTCCTACAAACTGACATCAGGCACCTGGGCTGCTGACTTTACTTACCCCTGGAAACAGGCCATCCTTTCTGCCCAACTCACTCCGCCAGGCATTCGGCCTCGGCCACCTACAATCCCGAAAAAAACAAGATTTCTTCCAGATGCAAGCTGCCACAAAAAGGAAGCCCGGCTTTCCGCCGAGAGATAAAGGCCTCTTACAAACTGACATCAGGCACCTGGGCAGCTGACTTTACTTACCTCTGGAAAGAAGCCCTCCTTTGAGACCAACTTTGTGTGGCGGGCACACGGCCCCGACATCTACAATCCCGAACGGAACAGGATTTCTTCCAGATGCAAGCTGCCACAAGTTGGATGCCCGGCTTCCCTTGGAGGGCCAAAGGTCTCCTACTAACAGACATCAGGAACCTGGGCAGCTGACTTTACTTACCCCTGGAAAGAAGCCATCCTTTGTTCCCAACTCCTTCAGCAGGGCACCCGGCTCCGGCCACCTACAATCCCGAACGGAACAGGATTTCTTCCAGATGCAAGCTGCCACAAGCAGGAAGCCTGGCTTCCCTTGGAGGGCCAAAGGCCTCCTACAAACTGACATCAGGCACCTGGGCAGCTGACTTTACTTACCCTTGGAAACAGGCCCCCATTTGTGCCTAACTCCTTCAGCCGGGCACCAGGCCTCGGCCACCTACAATCCCGAAAGGAACAGGATTTCTTCCAGATGCAAGCTGCCACAAGCAGGAAGCCTGGCTTCCCTTGGAGGGCCAAAGGCCTCCTACAAACTGACATCAGGCACCTGGGCAGCTGACTTTACTTACCCTTGGAAACAGGCCCCCATTTGTGCCTAACTCCTTCAGCCGGGCACCAGGCCTCGGCCACCTACAATCCCGAAAGGAACAGGATTTCTTCCAGATGCAAGCTGCCACAAACGGGAAGACTAGTTTCCCTTGGAGGGCCAAAGGCCTTTTACAAACTGACATCAGGCACCTGGGCATCTGACTTTACTTACCCCTGGAAACAGGCCATCCTTTGTGCCAAACTCCCTCTGCCGGGCACCTGGCCTCGGCCACCTACAATCCCGAACGGAACAGCATTTCTTCCAGATGCAAGCTGCCACAAGCTGGAAGCCTGGCTTCCCATGGAGGGCCAAAGGCCTTTTACAAACTGACATCAGGCACCTGGGCATCTGACTTTACTTACCCCTGGAAACAGGCCATCCTTTGTGCCCAACTCCCTCTGCCGGGCACCTGGCCTCGGCCACCTACAATCCCAAACGGAACAGGATTTCTTCCAGATGCAAGCTGCCACAAACTGGAAGACTAGTTTCCCTTGGAGGGCCAAAGGCCTCCTACAAACTGACATCAGGCACCTGGGCAGCTGACTTTACTTACCCCTGGAAACAGGCCATCCTTTGTGCCCAACTCCCTCTGACGGGCACCTGGCCTTGGCCACCTACAATCCCGAACGGAACAGGATTTCTTCCAGATGCAAGCTGCCACAAACTGGAAGACTTGCTTCCCTTGGAGGGCCAAAGGCCTCCTACAAACTGACATCAGGCACCTGGGCAGCTGACTTTACTTACCCTGGAAACAGGCCATCCTTTGTGCCCAACTCCCTCTGACGGGCACCTGGCCTCGGCCACCTACAATCCCGAACGGAACAGGATTTCTTCCAGATGCAAGCTGCCACAAACTGGAAGACTTGCTTCCCTTGGAGGGCCAAAGGCCTCCTACAAACTGACATCAGGCACCTGGGCAGCTGACTTTTCTTACCCCTGGAAACAGGCCATCATTTGTGCCCAACTCCCTCTGCCGGGCACCTGGCCTCGGCCACCTACAATCCCGAACGGAACAGGATTTCTTCCAGATGCAAGCTGCCACAAGCGGGAAGCCTGGCTTCCCATGGAGGGCCAAAGGCGTCCTAAAAACTGACATCAAGCACCTGGGCAGCTGACTTTACTTACCCCTGGAAACAGGCCATCATTTGTGCCCAACTCCCTCTGCCGGGCACCTGGCCTCGGCCACCAATAATCCCTAATGGAACAGGATTTCTTCCAAATGCAAGCTGCCACAAACTAGAAGACTAGTTTCCCTTGGAGGGCCAAAAGCCTCCTACAAACTGACATCAGGCACCTGGGCGTCTGACTTTACTTACCCCTAGAAACAGGCCATCCTTTGTGCCCAACTCCCTCTGCCGGGCACCAGGCCTCGGCCACCTACAATCCCGAACGGAACAGGATTTCTTCCAGATGCAAGCTGCCACCAGCTGGAAGCCTGGCTTCCCATGGAAAGCCAAAGGCCTCCTAGAAACTGACATCAAGCACCTGGGCAGCTGACTTTACTTGCCCCTGGAACCAGGTCATCATTTGTGCCCAACTCCCTCTGTCGGGCACCTGGCCTCGGCCACCTACAATCCCGAATGGAACAGGATTTCTTCCAGATGCAAGCTGCCACAAACTAGAAGACTAGTTTCCCTTGGAGGGCCAAAGGCCTCCTAAAAACTGACATCAGGCACCTGGGCAGCTGACTTTACTTACCCCTGGAAACAGGCCATCCTTTGTGCCCAACTCCCTCTGCCGGGCACCAGGCTTCGGCCACCTACAATCCCAAACGGAACAGGATTTCTTCCAGATGCAAGCTGCCACAAGCTGGAAGCCTGGCTTCCCTTGGAGGGCCAAAGGCCTCCTACAAACTGACATCAGGCACCTGGGCAGCTGACTTTACTTACTCCTGGGAAAAGGCCATCTTTGTATCCAACTCCGTGTGGCGGGAACCCAGGTCAGGAGACCTACAATCCCGAACGGAACAGGATTTCTTCCAGATGCACGCTTCCACAAGTTGGAAGCCCGGCATTCCATGGAGGGCCAAAGGCCTCCTACAAACTGACTTCAGGCACCTGAGCTGCTGACTTTACTTACCCCTGGAAACAGGCCATCCTTTGTGCCCAACTCCGTGTGGCGGGCACCCGGCATATGACACCTTCAATCCCGAACGGAACAGGATTTCTTTCAGATGCAAACTGCTACAAACAGGAAGACTGGAATCCTTTGGAGGGCCAAAAGCCTCCTACAAACTGACATCAGGCACGTGGTTAGGTGACTTTACTTACTCCTGGAAAGAGGCCATCCTTTGTGCCCAACTCCATGGCCAGGCACCCGGGCTCGGCCACCTACAATCCCGAACGGAACAGGATTTCTTCCAGATGCAAGCTTCCACATGTTGGAAGCGCGGCTTCCCTTGGAGGGCCAAAGGCCTCCTACAAACTGACATCAGGCACCTGGGCAGCTGACTTTACATACCCCTGGAAACAGGCCATCCTTTGTGCCCAACTCCCTCTGCCGGGTACCCGGCCTCGGCCACCTACAATCCCGAACGGAACAGGATTCTTCCAGATGCAAGCTGCACAAGTTGGAAGCCCGTCTTCCCTTGGAGGGCCAAAGGCCTGCTACAAACTGACATCAGGCACCTGGGCAGCTGACTTTCCTTACCCCTGGAAACCCGCCATCCTTTGTGCCCAACTCCCTCTGTCGGGCACCTGGCCTCAGCCACATACAATCCCTAACAAAACTGGATTTCTTCCAGATGCAAGCTGACACAAGCTGGAAGGCTAGCTTCTCTTGGAGGGCCAAAGGCCTCCTAAAAACTGACATCAGGCTCGTGGACAGGAGACTTAACCAATCCCTGGAAAGAAGCCATCCTTTGTGCCCAACTCCCTCGGTGAGGCAGGCGGCATCGGCCACCTACAATCCCGAACGGAACAGGATTTCTTCCAGATGGAAGCTGCCACAAGCTGGAAGGCTGGCTTCCCTTGGAGGGGCAAAGGCCTCCTACAAACTGACATCAGGCACCTGGGCAGCTGACTTTACTTACCCCTGGAAACAGGCCATCCTTTGTTCCCAACTCCCTATGCCGGGCACCCGGCTTCGGGAACCTACAATCTTGAACGGAACAGGATTTTTTCCAGATGCAAGCTGCCTTGATCAGGAAGACTAGCATCACTTGGACAGCCAAAGGCCTGCTACAAACTGACATCAGGCACCTGGGCAGCTGACTTTACTTACCCGTGGAAACAGGCCATCCTTTGTGCCCAACTCCCTCACCCGGGCACCAGGCCTCGGTCACATACGATGCCAAATGGAACAGGATTTCTTCAAGATGCAAGCTGCCACAAGCTAGAAGCCTGGCTGCTCTTGGAGGGCCAAAGGCCTCCTACAAACTGACATCAGGCACCTGGGCAGCAGCCTTTACTTACCTCTGGAAACAGGTAATCCTTTGTGCCCAACTCCCTCTGCCGGGCACCCAGGCTCGGCCACCTACATTCCTGAACGGAACAGGATTTCTTCCAGATGCAAGCAGCCACAATTCTGAAGCCTGTTTTCGCGTAGAGCGCCAAAGGCCTCCTACAAACTGACATCAGGCACCTGGGCACCTGAATTTACTTACCCCTGTAAAGAAGCTCTCCTTTGAGACCAACTTTGTGTGGCGGGCTCACGGCCCCGATATCTACAATCCCGAACGGAACAGGATTTCTCGTAGATGCAAGCTGCCACAAGTTGGAAGCCTGGCTTCCCGTGGAGGGCCAAAGGCCTCCTACAAACTGACATCATGTATCTGGCTCGGTGACTTTACTTACCCCAGGAAGCAGGCCATCATTTGTGCCCAACACCCACTGCCGGGCACCCGGCCTCGGCCACCTACACTCCCGAACGGAACAGGATTTCTTCCAGATGCAAGATGCCACAAATTGGAAGGCTGACTTCCCTTGGAGGTCCAAAGGCCTCCTACAAACTGACATCAGGCACCTGGGCAGCTGACTTTACTTACCCTTGGAAGCAGGCAATGCTTTGTGCCCAACTCCCTCTGCCGGGCACCCGGCCTCGGCCACCTACAATCCCAAATGGAACAGGATTTCTTCCAGATGCAAGCTGCCACAAGTTGGAAGCCTGGCTTCCCTTGGAGGGAGAAAGGCCTCATACAAACTGACATCAGGCACCTGGGCAGCTGACTTTACTTCCCCAGGAAACAGGCCATCCTCTGTGCCCAGCTCCCTCTGCCGGGCACCCGGCCTCGGCCACCTACAATCCCGAACTGAACAGGATTTCTTCCAGATGCAAGCTGCCAAATGCTGGAAGGCTGGCTTCCCTTGGAGGCTTAAAGGCCTCCTACAAACTGACGTCAGGCACCTGGGCAGCTGACTTTACTTACTCCTGGGAAAGGCCATCTTTGTGTCCAACTCCGTGTGGCGGGAACCCAGGCTAGGACACCTACAATCCCGAACGGAACAGGATTTCTTCCAGATGCACGCTTCCACAAGTTGGAAGCCCGGCATCCCATGGAGGGCCAAAGGCCTCCTACAAACTGACATCAGGCACCCGGGCTGCTGACTTTACTTACCCCTGGAAACAGGCCATCCTTTCTGCCCAACTCACTCCGCCAGGCATTCGGCCTCGGCCACCTACAATCCCGAACAAAACAAGATTTCTTCCAGATGCAAGCTGCCACAAAAAGGAAGCCTGGCTTTCCGCCGAGGGCTAAAGGCCTCTTACAAACTGACATCAGGCACCTGGGCAGCTGACTTTACTTACCTCTGGAAAGAAGCCCTTCTTTGAGACCAACTTTGTGTGGCGGGCACACGGCCCCGACATCTACAATCCCGAACGGAACAGGATTTCTTCCAGATGCAAGCTGCCACAAGTTGGATGCCCGGCGTCCCTTGGAAGGCCAAAGGTCTCCTACTAACAGACATCAGGAACCTGGGCAGCTGACTTTACTTACCCCTGGAAAGAAGCCATCCTTTGTTCCCAACTCCTTCAGCAGGGCACCCGGCTCCGGCCACCTACAATCCCGAACGGAACAGGATTTCTTCCAGATGCAAGCTGCCACAAGCAGGAAGCCTGGCTTCCCTTGGAGGGCCAAAGGCCTCCTACAAACTGACATCAGGCACCTGGGCAGCTGACTTTACTTACCCCTGGAAACAGGCCCTCATTTGTGCCTAACTCCTTCAGCCGGGCACCAGGCCTCAGCCACCTACAATCCCAAACGGAACAGGATTTCTTCCAGATGCAAGCTGCCACAAACTGGAAGACTAGTTTTTTTTGGAGGGCCAAAGGCCTCCTACAAACTGACATCAGGCACCTGGGCAGCTGACTTTACTTACCCTGGAAACAGGCCATCCTTTGTGCCCAACTCCCTCTGACGGGCACCTGGCCTCGGCCACCTACAATCCCGAACGGAACAGGATTTCTTCCAGATGCAAGCTGCCACAAACTGGAAGACTTGCTTCCCTTGGAGGGCCAAAGGCCTCCTACAAACTGACATCAGGCCCCTGGGCAGCTGACTTTTCTTACCCCTGGAAACAGGCCATCATTTGTGCCCAACTCCCTCTGCCGGGCACCTGGCCTCGGCCACCTACAATCCCGAACGGAACAGGATTTCTTCCAGATGCAAGCTGCCACAAGCGGGAAGCCTGGCTTCCCATGGAGGGCCAAAGGCGTCCTAAAAACTGACATCAAGCACCTGGGCAGCTGACTTTACTTACCCCTGGAAACAGGCCATCATTTGTGCCCAACTCCCTCTGCCGGGCACCTGGCCTCGGCCACCAATAATCCCTAATGGAACAGGATTTCTTCCAGATGCAAGCTGCCACAAACTAGAAGACTAGTTTCCCTTGGAGGGCCAAAAGCCTCCTACAAACTGACATCAGGCACCTGGGCGTCTGACTTTACTTACCCCTAGAAACAGGCCATGCTTTGTGCCCAACTCCCTCTGCCGGGCACCAGGCCTCGGCCACCTACAATCCCGAACGGAACAGGATTTCTTCCAGATGCAAGCTGCCACCAGCTGGAAGCCTGGCTTCCCATGGAAAGCCAAAGGCCTCCTAGAAACTGACATCAAGCACCTGGGCAGCTGACTTTACTTGCCCCTGGAACCAGGTCATCATTTGTGCCCAACTCCCTCTGTCGGGCACCTAGCCTCGGCCACCTACAATCCCGAATGGAACAGGATTTCTTCCAGATGTAAGCTGCCACAAACTTGAAGACTAGTTTCCCTTGGAGGGCCAAAGGCCTCCTAAAAACTGACATCAGGCACCTGGGCAGCTGACTTTACTTACCCCTGGAAACAGGCCATCCTTTGTGCCCAACTCCCTCTGCCGGGCACCAGGCTTCGGCCACCTACAATCCCAAACGGAACAGGATTTCTTCCAGATGCAAGCTGCCACAAGCTGGAAGCCTGGCTTCCCTTGGAGGGCCAAAGGCCTCCTACAAACTGACATCAGGCACCTGGGCAGCTGACTTTACTTACTCCTGGGAAAAGGCCATCTTTGTGTCCAACTCCGTGTGGCGGGAACTCAGGTCAGGAGACCTACAATCCCGAACGGAACAGGATTTCTTCCAGATGCACGCTTCCACAAGTTGGAAGCCCGGCATTCCATGGAGGGCCAAAGGCCTCCTACAAACTGACTTCAGGCACCTGAGCTGCTGACTTTACTTACCCCTGGAAACAGGCCATCCTTTGTGCCCAACTCCGTGTGGCGGGCACCCGGCATATGACACCTTCAATCCCGAACGGAACAGGATTTCTTTCAGATGCAAACTGCTACAAACAGGAAGACTGGAATCCTTTGGAGGGCCAAAAGCCTCCTACAAACTGACATCAGGCACGTGGTTAGGTGACTTTACTTACTCCTGGAAAGAGGCCATCCTTTGTGCCCAACTCCATGGCCAGGCACCCGGGCTCGGCCACCTACAATCCCGAACGGAACGGGATTTCTTCCAGATGCAAGCTTCCACATGTTGGAAGCGCGGCTTCCCTTGGAGGGCCAAAGGCCTCCTACAAACTGACATCAGGCACCTGGGCAGCTGACTTTACATACCCCTGGAAACAGGCCATCCTTTGTGCCCAACTCCCTCTGCCGGGTACCCGGCCTCGGCCACCTACAATCCCGAACGGAACAGGATTCTTCCAGATGCAAGCTGCACAAGTTGGAAGCCCGGCTTCCCTTGGAGGGCCAAAGGCCTGCAACAAACTGACATCAGGCACCTGGGCAGCTGACTTTCCTTACCCCTGGAAACACGCCATCCTTTGTGCCCAACTCCCTCTGTCGGGCACCTGGCCTCAGCCACATACAATCCCTAACAAAACTGGATTTCTTCCAGATGCAAGCTGACACAAGCTGGAAGGCTAGCTTCTCTTGGAGGGCCAAAGGCCTCCTAAAAACTGACATCAGGCTCGTGGACAGGAGACTTAACCAATCCCTGGAAAGAAGCCATCCTTTGTGCCCAACTCCCTCGGTGAGGCAGGCGGCATCGGCCACCTACAATCCCGAACGGAACAGGATTTCTTCCAGATGGAAGCTGCCACAAGCTGGAAGGCTGGCTTCCCTTGGAGGGGCAAAGGCCTCCTACAAACTGACATCAGGCACCTGGGCAGCTGACTTTACTTACCCCTGGAAACAGGCCATCCTTTGTTCCCAACTCCCTATGCCGGGCACCCGGCTTCGGGAACCTACAATCTTGAACGGAACAGGATTTTTTCCAGATGCAAGCTGCCTTGATCAGGAAGACTAGCATCACTTGGACAGCCAAAGGCCTGCTACAAACTGACATCAGGCACCTGGGCAGCTGACTTTACTTACCCGTGGAAACAGGCCATCCTTTGTGCCCAACTCCCTCACCCGGGCACCAGGCCTCGGTCACATACGATGCCAAATGGAACAGGATTTCTTCAAGATGCAAGCTGCCACAAGCTAGAAGCCTGGCTGCTCTTGGAGGGCCAAAGGCCTCCTACAAAATGACATCAGGCACCTGGGCAGCAGCCTTTACTTACCTCTGGAAACAGGTAATCCTTTGTGCCCAACTCCCTCTGCCGGGCACCCAGGCTCGGCCACCTACATTCCTGAACGGAACAGGATTTCTTCCAGATGCAAGCAGCCACAATTCTGAAGCCTGTTTTCGCGTAGAGCGCCAAAGGCCTCCTACAAACTGACATCAGGCACCTGGGCACCTGAATTTACTTACCCCTGTAAAGAAGCTCTTCTTTGAGACCAACTTTGTGTGGCGGGCTCACGGCCCCGATATCTACAATCCCGAACGGAACAGGATTTCTCGTAGATGCAAGCTGCCACAAGTTGGAAGCCTGGCTTCCCGTGGAGGGCCAAAGGCCTCCTACAAACTGACATCATGTATCTGGCTCGGTGACTTTACTTACCCCAGGAAGCAGGCCATCATTTGTGCCCAACACCCACTGCCGGGCACCCGGCCTCGGCCACCTACACTCCCGAATGGAACAGGATTTCTTCCAGATGCAAGATGCCACAAATTGGAAGGCTGACTTCCCTTGGAGGTCCAAAGGCCTCCTACAAACTGACATCAGGCACCTGGGCAGCTGACTTTACTTACCCTTGGAAGCAGGCAATGCTTTGTGCCCAACTCCCTCTGCCGGGCACCCGGCCTCGGCCACCTACAATCCCAAATGGAACAGGATTTCTTCCAGATGCAAGCTGCCACAAGTTGGAAGCCTGGCTTCCCTTGGAGGGAGAAAGGCCTCATACAAACTGACATCAGGCACCTGGGCAGCTGACTTTACTTCCCCAGGAAACAGGCCATCCTCTGTGCCCAGCTCCCTCTGCCGGGCACCCGGCCTCGGCCACCTACAATCCCGAACTGAACAGGATTTCTTCCAGATGCAAGCTGCCAAATGCTGGAAGGCTGGCTTCCCTTGGAGGCTTAAAGGCCTCCTACAAACTGACGTCAGGCACCTGGGCAGCTGACTTTACTTACTCCTGGGAAAGGCCATCTTTGTGTCCAACTCCGTGTGGCGGGAACCCAGGCTAGGACACCTACAATCCCGAACGGAACAGGATTTCTTCCAGATGCACGCTTCCACAAGTTGGAAGCCCGGCATCCCATGGAGGGCCAAAGGCCTCCTACAAACTGACATCAGGCACCTGGGCTGCTGACTTTACTTACCCCTGGAAACAGGCCATCCTTTCTGCCCAACTCACTCCGCCAGGCATTCGGCCTCGGCCACCTACAATCCCGAACAAAACAAGATTTCTTCCAGATGCAAGCTGCCACAAAAAGGAAGCCTGGCTTTCCGCCGAGGGCTAAAGGCCTCTTACAAACTGACATCAGGCACCTGGGCAGCTGACTTTACTTACCTCTGGAAAGAAGCCCTTCTTTGAGACCAACTTTGTGTGGCGGGCACACGGCCCCGACATCTACAATCCCGAACGGAACAGGATTTCTTCCAGATGCAAGCTGCCACAAGTTGGATGCCCGGCGTCCCTTGGAGGGCCAAAGGTCTCCTACTAACAGACATCAGGAACCTGGGCAGCTGACTTTACTTACCCCTGGAAAGAAGCCATCCTTTGTTCCCAACTCCTTCAGCAGGGCACCCGGCTCCGGCCACCTACAATCCCGAACGGAACAGGATTTCTTCCAGATGCAAGCTGCCACAAGCAGGAAGCCTGGCTTCCCTTGGAGGGCCAAAGGCCTCCTACAAACTGACATCAGGCACCTGGGCAGCTGACTTTACTTACCCCTGGAAACAGGCCCTCATTTGTGCCTAACTCCTTCAGCCGGGCACCAGGCCTCGGCCACCTACAATCCCAAACGGAACAGGATTTCTTCCAGATGCAAGCTGCCACAAACTGGAAGACTAGTTTTTCTTGGAGGGCCAAAGGCCTCCTACAAACTGACATCAGGCACCTGGGCAGCTGACTTTACTTACCCTGGAAACAGGCCATCCTTTGTGCCCAACTCCCTCTGACGGGCACCTGGCCTCGGCCACCTACAATCCCGAACGGAACAGGATTTCTTCCAGATGCAAGCTGCCACAAACTGGAAGACTTGCTTCCCTTGGAGGGCCAAAGGCCTCCTACAAACTGACATCAGGCACCTGGGCAGCTGACTTTTCTTACCCCTGGAAACAGGCCATCATTTGTGCCCAACTCCCTCTGCCGGGCACCTGGCCTCGGCCACCTACAATCCCGAACGGAACAGGATTTCTTCCAGATGCAAGCTGCCACAAGCGGGAAGCCTGGCTTCCCATGGAGGGCCAAAGGCGTCCTAAAAACTGACATCAAGCACCTGGGCAGCTGACTTTACTTACCCCTGGAAACAGGCCATCATTTGTGCCCAACTCCCTCTGCCGGGCACCTGGCCTCGGCCACCAATAATCCCTAATGGAACAGGATTTCTTCCAGATGCAAGCTGCCACAAACTAGAAGACTAGTTTCCCTTGGAGGGCCAAAAGCCTCCTACAAACTGACATCAGGCACCTGGGCGTCTGACTTTACTTACCCCTAGAAACAGGCCATCCTTTGTGCCCAACTCCCTCTGCCGGGCACCAGGCCTCGGCCACCTACAATCCCGAACGGAACAGGATTTCTTCCAGATGCAAGCTGCCACCAGCTGGAAGCCTGGCTTCCCATGGAAAGCCAAAGGCCTCCTAGAAACTGACATCAAGCACCTGGGCAGCTGACTTTACTTGCCCCTGGAACCAGGTCATCATTTGTGCCCAACTCCCTCTGTCGGGCACCTGGCCTCGGCCACCTACAATCCCGAATGGAACAGGATTTCTTCCAGATGCAAGCTGCCACAAACTAGAAGACTAGTTTCCCTTGGAGGGCCAAAGGCCTCCTAAAAACTGACATCAGGCACCTGGGCAGCTGACTTTACTTACCCCTGGAAACAGGCCATCCTTTGTGCCCAACTCCCTCTGCCGGGCACCAGGCTTCGGCCACCTACAATCCCAAACGGAACAGGATTTCTTCCAGATGCAAGCTGCCACAAGCTGGAAGCCTGGCTTCCCTTGGAGGGCCAAAGGCCTCCTACAAACTGACATCAGGCACCTGGGCAGCTGACTTTACTTACTCCTGGGAAAAGGCCATCTTTGTATCCAACTCCGTGTGGCGGGAACCCAGGTCAGGAGACCTACAATCCCGAACGGAACAGGATTTCTTCCAGATGCACGCTTCCACAAGTTGGAAGCCCGGCATTCCATGGAGGGCCAAAGGCCTCCTACAAACTGACTTCAGGCACCTGAGCTGCTGACTTTACTTACCCCTGGAAACAGGCCATCCTTTGTGCCCAACTCCGTGTGGCGGGCACCCGGCATATGACACCTTCAATCCCGAACGGAACAGGATTTCTTTCAGATGCAAACTGCTACAAACAGGAAGACTGGAATCCTTTGGAGGGCCAAAAGCCTCCTACAAACTGACATCAGGCACGTGGTTAGGTGACTTTACTTACTCCTGGAAAGAGGCCATCCTTTGTGCCCAACTCCATGGCCAGGCACCCGGGCTCGGCCACCTACAATCCCGAACGGAACAGGATTTCTTCCAGATGCAAGCTTCCACATGTTGGAAGCGCGGCTTCCCTTGGAGGGCCAAAGGCCTCCTACAAACTGACATCAGGCACCTGGGCAGCTGACTTTACATACCCCTGGAAACAGGCCATCCTTTGTGCCCAACTCCCTCTGCCGGGTACCCGGCCTCGGCCACCTACAATCCCGAACGGAACAGGATTCTTCCAGATGCAAGCTGCACAAGTTGGAAGCCCGTCTTCCCTTGGAGGGCCAAAGGCCTGCTACAAACTGACATCAGGCACCTGGGCAGCTGACTTTCCTTACCCCTGGAAACCCGCCATCCTTTGTGCCCAACTCCCTCTGTCGGGCACCTGGCCTCAGCCACATACAATCCCTAACAAAACTGGATTTCTTCCAGATGCAAGCTGACACAAGCTGGAAGGCTAGCTTCTCTTGGAGGGCCAAAGGCCTCCTAAAAACTGACATCAGGCTCGTGGACAGGAGACTTAACCAATCCCTGGAAAGAAGCCATCCTTTGTGCCCAACTCCCTCGGTGAGGCAGGCGGCATCGGCCACCTACAATCCCGAACGGAACAGGATTTCTTCCAGATGGAAGCTGCCACAAGCTGGAAGGCTGGCTTCCCTTGGAGGGGCAAAGGCCTCCTACAAACTGACATCAGGCACCTGGGCAGCTGACTTTACTTACCCCTGGAAACAGGCCATCCTTTGTTCCCAACTCCCTATGCCGGGCACCCGGCTTCGGGAACCTACAATCTTGAACGGAACAGGATTTTTTCCAGATGCAAGCTGCCTTGATCAGGAAGACTAGCATCACTTGGACAGCCAAAGGCCTGCTACAAACTGACATCAGGCACCTGGGCAGCTGACTTTACTTACCCGTGGAAACAGGCCATCCTTTGTGCCCAACTCCCTCACCCGGGCACCAGGCCTCGGTCACATACGATGCCAAATGGAACAGGATTTCTTCAAGATGCAAGCTGCCACAAGCTAGAAGCCTGGCTGCTCTTGGAGGGCCAAAGGCCTCCTACAAACTGACATCAGGCACCTGGGCAGCAGCCTTTACTTACCTCTGGAAACAGGTAATCCTTTGTGCCCAACTCCCTCTGCCGGGCACCCAGGCTCGGCCACCTACATTCCTGAACGGAACAGGATTTCTTCCAGATGCAAGCAGCCACAATTCTGAAGCCTGTTTTCGCGTAGAGCGCCAAAGGCCTCCTACAAACTGACATCAGGCACCTGGGCACCTGAATTTACTTACCCCTGTAAAGAAGCTCTCCTTTGAGACCAACTTTGTGTGGCGGGCTCACGGCCCCGATATCTACAATCCCGAACGGAACAGGATTTCTCGTAGATGCAAGCTGCCACAAGTTGGAAGCCTGGCTTCCCGTGGAGGGCCAAAGGCCTCCTACAAACTGACATCATGTATCTGGCTCGGTGACTTTACTTACCCCAGGAAGCAGGCCATCATTTGTGCCCAACACCCACTGCCGGGCACCCGGCCTCGGCCACCTACACTCCCGAACGGAACAGGATTTCTTCCAGATGCAAGATGCCACAAATTGGAAGGCTGACTTCCCTTGGAGGTCCAAAGGCCTCCTACAAACTGACATCAGGCACCTGGGCAGCTGACTTTACTTACCCTTGGAAGCAGGCAATGCTTTGTGCCCAACTCCCTCTGCCGGGCACCCGGCCTCGGCCACCTACAATCCCAAATGGAACAGGATTTCTTCCAGATGCAAGCTGCCACAAGTTGGAAGCCTGGCTTCCCTTGGAGGGAGAAAGGCCTCATACAAACTGACATCAGGCACCTGGGCAGCTGACTTTACTTCCCCAGGAAACAGGCCATCCTCTGTGCCCAGCTCCCTCTGCCGGGCACCCGGCCTCGGCCACCTACAATCCCGAACTGAACAGGATTTCTTCCAGATGCAAGCTGCCAAATGCTGGAAGGCTGGCTTCCCTTGGAGGCTTAAAGGCCTCCTACAAACTGACGTCAGGCACCTGGGCAGCTGACTTTACTTACTCCTGGGAAAGGCCATCTTTGTGTCCAACTCCGTGTGGCGGGAACCCAGGCTAGGACACCTACAATCCCGAACGGAACAGGATTTCTTCCAGATGCACGCTTCCACAAGTTGGAAGCCCGGCATCCCATGGAGGGCCAAAGGCCTCCTACAAACTGACATCAGGCACCTGGGCTGCTGACTTTACTTACCCCTGGAAACAGGCCATCCTTTCTGCCCAACTCACTCCGCCAGGCATTCGGCCTCGGCCACCTACAATCCCGAACAAAACAAGATTTCTTCCAGATGCAAGCTGCCACAAAAAGGAAGCCTGGCTTTCCGCCGAGGGCTAAAGGCCTCTTACAAACTGACATCAGGCACCTGGGCAGCTGACTTTACTTACCTCTGGAAAGAAGCCCTTCTTTGAGACCAACTTTGTGTGGCGGGCACACGGCCCCGACATCTACAATCCCGAACGGAACAGGATTTCTTCCAGATGCAAGCTGCCACAAGTTGGATGCCCGGCGTCCCTTGGAAGGCCAAAGGTCTCCTACTAACAGACATCAGGAACCTGGGCAGCTGACTTTACTTACCCCTGGAAAGAAGCCATCCTTTGTTCCCAACTCCTTCAGCAGGGCACCCGGCTCCGGCCACCTACAATCCCGAACGGAACAGGATTTCTTCCAGATGCAAGCTGCCACAAGCAGGAAGCCTGGCTTCCCTTGGAGGGCCAAAGGCCTCCTACAAACTGACATCAGGCACCTGGGCAGCTGACTTTACTTACCCCTGGAAACAGGCCCTCATTTGTGCCTAACTCCTTCAGCCGGGCACCAGGCCTCGGCCACCTACAATCCCAAACGGAACAGGATTTCTTCCAGATGCAAGCTGCCACAAACTGGAAGACTAGTTTTTTTTGGAGGGCCAAAGGCCTCCTACAAACTGACATCAGGCACCTGGGCAGCTGACTTTACTTACCCTGGAAACAGGCCATCCTTTGTGCCCAACTCCCTCTGACGGGCACCTGGCCTCGGCCACCTACAATCCCGAACGGAACAGGATTTCTTCCAGATGCAAGCTGCCACAAACTGGAAGACTTGCTTCCCTTGGAGGGCCAAAGGCCTCCTACAAACTGACATCAGGCACCTGGGCAGCTGACTTTTCTTACCCCTGGAAACAGGCCATCATTTGTGCCCAACTCCCTCTGCCGGGCACCTGGCCTCGGCCACCTACAATCCCGAACGGAACAGGATTTCTTCCAGATGCAAGCTGCCACAAGCGGGAAGCCTGGCTTCCCATGGAGGGCCAAAGGCGTCCTAAAAACTGACATCAAGCACCTGGGCAGCTGACTTTACTTACCCCTGGAAACAGGCCATCATTTGTGCCCAACTCCCTCTGCCGGGCACCTGGCCTCGGCCACCAATAATCCCTAATGGAACAGGATTTCTTCCAGATGCAAGCTGCCACAAACTAGAAGACTAGTTTCCCTTGGAGGGCCAAAAGCCTCCTACAAACTGACATCAGGCACCTGGGCGTCTGACTTTACTTACCCCTAGAAACAGGCCATCCTTTGTGCCCAACTCCCTCTGCCGGGCACCAGGCCTCGGCCACCTACAATCCCGAACGGAACAGGATTTCTTCCAGATGCAAGCTGCCACCAGCTGGAAGCCTGGCTTCCCATGGAAAGCCAAAGGCCTCCTAGAAACTGACATCAAGCACCTGGGCAGCTGACTTTACTTGCCCCTGGAACCAGGTCATCATTTGTGCCCAACTCCCTCTGTCGGGCACCTGGCCTCGGCCACCTACAATCCCGAATGGAACAGGATTTCTTCCAGATGTAAGCTGCCACAAACTAGAAGACTAGTTTCCCTTGGAGGGCCAAAGGCCTCCTAAAAACTGACATCAGGCACCTGGGCAGCTGACTTTACTTACCCCTGGAAACAGGCCATCCTTTGTGCCCAACTCCCTCTGCCGGGCACCAGGCTTCGGCCACCTACAATCCCAAACGGAACAGGATTTCTTCCAGATGCAAGCTGCCACAAGCTGGAAGCCTGGCTTCCCTTGGAGGGCCAAAGGCCTCCTACAAACTGACATCAGGCACCTGGGCAGCTGACTTTACTTACTCCTGGGAAAAGGCCATCTTTGTGTCCAACTCCGTGTGGCGGGAACTCAGGTCAGGAGACCTACAATCCCGAACGGAACAGGATTTCTTCCAGATGCACGCTTCCACAAGTTGGAAGCCCGGCATTCCATGGAGGGCCAAAGGCCTCCTACAAACTGACTTCAGGCACCTGAGCTGCTGACTTTACTTACCCCTGGAAACAGGCCATCCTTTGTGCCCAACTCCGTGTGGCGGGCACCCGGCATATGACACCTTCAATCCCGAACGGAACAGGATTTCTTTCAGATGCAAACTGCTACAAACAGGAAGACTGGAATCCTTTGGAGGGCCAAAAGCCTCCTACAAACTGACATCAGGCACGTGGTTAGGTGACTTTACTTACTCCTGGAAAGAGGCCATCCTTTGTGCCCAACTCCATGGCCAGGCACCCGGGCTCGGCCACCTACAATCCCGAACGGAACGGGATTTCTTCCAGATGCAAGCTTCCACATGTTGGAAGCGCGGCTTCCCTTGGAGGGCCAAAGGCCTCCTACAAACTGACATCAGGCACCTGGGCAGCTGACTTTACATACCCCTGGAAACAGGCCATCCTTTGTGCCCAACTCCCTCTGCCGGGTACCCGGCCTCGGCCACCTACAATCCCGAACGGAACAGGATTCTTCCAGATGCAAGCTGCACAAGTTGGAAGCCCGGCTTCCCTTGGAGGGCCAAAGGCCTGCAACAAACTGACATCAGGCACCTGGGCAGCTGACTTTCCTTACCCCTGGAAACACGGCATCCTTTGTGCCCAACTCCCTCTGTCGGGCACCTGGCCTCAGCCACATACAATCCCTAACAAAACTGGATTTCTTCCAGATGCAAGCTGACACAAGCTGGAAGGCTAGCTTCTCTTGGAGGGCCAAAGGCCTCCTACAAACTGACATCAGGCACCTGGGCAGCTGACTTTATTTACCCCTGGAAACAGGCCATCCTTTGTGCCCAACTCCCTCTGCCGGGCACCCGGCCTCGGCCACCTAAAACTTGAAGTGAACAGGATGTCTTCCAGATGCAAGCTGCCACAAGTTGGAAGCCCGACTTCCCTTGGAGGGCCAAAGGCCTCCTAAAAACTGACATCAGGCTCGTGGACAGGAGACTTAACCAATCCCTGGAAAGAAGCCATCCTTTGTGCCCAACTCCCTCGGTGAGGCAGGCGGCATCGGCCACCTACAATCCCGAACGGAACAGGATTTCTTCCAGATGGAAGCTGCCACAAGCTGGAAGGCTGGCTTCACTTGGAGGGCCAAAAGCCTCCTACAAACTGACATCAGGCACCTGGGCAGCTGACTTTACTTACCCCTGGAAACAGGCCATCCTTTGTTCCCAACTCCCTCTGCCGGGCACCCGGCTTCGGGAACCTACAATCTTGAACGGAACAGGATTTTTTCCAGATGCAAGCTGCCTTGATCAGGAAGACTAGCATCACTTGGACAGCCAAAGGCCTGGTACAAACTGACATCAGGCACCAGGGCAGCTGACTTTACTTACCCGTGGAAACAGGCCCTCATTTGTGCCCAACTCCCTCAGCCGGGCACCAGGCCTCGGTCACCTACGATGCCAAACGGAACAGGATTTCTTCCAGATGAAAGCTGCCACAAACTGGAAGACTTGCTTCACTTGGAGGGCCAAAGGCCTCCTACAAACTGACATCAGGCACCTGGGCAGCTGACTTTTCTTACCCCTGGAAACAGGCCATCCTTTGTGCCCAACTCCCTCTGCCGGGCACCAGGCCTCGGCCACCTACAATCCCGAACGGAACAGGATTTCTTCCAGATGCAAGCTGCCACAAACGGGAAGACTTGCTTCCCTTGGAGGGCCAAAGGCCTCCTACAAACTGACATCAGGCACCTGGGCAGCTGACTTTTCTTACCCCTGGAAACAGGCCATCCTTTGTGCCCAACTCCCTCTACCGGGCACCTGGCCTCGGCCACCTACAATCCCGAACGGAACAGGATTTCTTCCAGATGCAAGCTGCCACCAGCTGGAAGCCTGGCTTCCCATGGAGGGCCAAAGGCCTCCTAGAAACTGACATCAAGCACCTGGGCAGCTGACTTTACTTACCCCTGGAACCAGGTCATCATTTGTGCCCAACTCCCTCTGTCGGGCACCTGGCCTCGGCCACCTACAATCCCGAATGGAACAGGATTTCTTCCAGATGCAAGCTGCCACAAACGGGAAGACTAGTTTCCCTTGGAGGGCCAAAGGCCTCCTACAAACTGACATCAGGCACCTGGGCAGCTGACTTTACTTACCCCTGGAAACAGGCCATCCTTTGTGCCCAACTCCCTCTGCCGGGCACCAGGCTTCGGCCACCTACAATCCCAAACGGAACAGGATTTCTTCCAGATGCAAGCTGCCACAAGCTGGAAGCCTGGCTTCCCTTGGAGGGCCAAAGGCCTCCTACAAACTGACATCAGGCACCTGGGCAGCTGACTTTACTTACTCCTGGGAAAAGGCCATCTTTTTGTCCAACTCCGTGTGGCGGGAACCCAGGCTAGGACAACTACAATCCCGAACGGAACAGGATTTCTTCCAGATGCACGCTTCCACAAGTTGGAAGCCCGGCATCCCATGGAGGGCCAAAGGCCTCCTATAAACTGACATCAGGCACCTGGGCTGCTGACTTTACTCACCCCTGGAAACAGGCCATCCTTTGTGCCCAACTCCGTGTGGCGGGCACCCGGCATATGACACCTTCAATCCCGAACGGAACAGGATTTCTTCCAGATGCAAACTGCTACAAACAGGAAGACTGGAATCCTTTGGAGGGCCAAAAGCCTCCTACAAACTGACATCAGGCACGTGGTTAGGTGACTTTACTTACTCCTAGAAAGAGGCCATCCTTTGTGCCCAACTCCACGGCCAGGCACCCGGGCTCGGCCACCTACAATCCCAAACGGAACAGGATTTCTTCCAGATGCAAACTTCCACATGTCGGAAGCGCGGCTTCCCTTGGAGGGCCAAAGGCCTCCTACAAACTGACATCAGGCACCTGGGCAGCTGACTTTACATACCCCTGGAAACAGGCCATCCTTTGTGCCCAACTCCCTCTGCCGGGTACCCGGCCTCGGCCACCTACAATCCCGAACGGAACAGGATTCTTCCAGATGCAAGCTGCACAAGTTGGAAGCCCGTCTTCCCTTGGAGGGCCAAAGGCCTGCTACAAACTGACATCAGGCACCTGGGCAGCTGACTTTCCTTACCCCTGGAAACCCGCCATCCTTTGTGCCCAACTCCCTCTGTCGGGCACCTGGCCTCAGCCACATACAATCCCTAACAAAACTGGATTTCTTCCAGATGCAAGCTGACACAAGCTGGAAGGCTAGCTTCTCTTGGAGGGCCAAAGGCCTCCTAAAAACTGACATCAGGCTCGTGGACAGGAGACTTAACCAATCCCTGGAAAGAAGCCATCCTTTGTGCCCAACTCCCTCGGTGAGGCAGGCGGCATCGGCCACCTACAATCCCGAACGGAACAGGATTTCTTCCAGATGGAAGCTGCCACAAGCTGGAAGGCTGGCTTCCCTTGGAGGGGCAAAGGCCTCCTACAAACTGACATCAGGCACCTGGGCAGCTGACTTTACTTACCCCTGGAAACAGGCCATCCTTTGTTCCCAACTCCCTATGCCGGGCACCCGGCTTCGGGAACCTACAATCTTGAACGGAACAGGATTTTTTCCAGATGCAAGCTGCCTTGATCAGGAAGACTAGCATCACTTGGACAGCCAAAGGCCTGCTACAAACTGACATCAGGCACCTGGGCAGCTGACTTTACTTACCCGTGGAAACAGGCCATCCTTTGTGCCCAACTCCCTCACCCGGGCACCAGGCCTCGGTCACATACGATGCCAAATGGAACAGGATTTCTTCAAGATGCAAGCTGCCACAAGCTAGAAGCCTGGCTGCTCTTGGAGGGCCAAAGGCCTCCTACAAACTGACATCAGGCACCTGGGCAGCAGCCTTTACTTACCTCTGGAAACAGGTAATCCTTTGTGCCCAACTCCCTCTGCCGGGCACCCAGGCTCGGCCACCTACATTCCTGAACGGAACAGGATTTCTTCCAGATGCAAGCAGCCACAATTCTGAAGCCTGTTTTCGCGTAGAGCGCCAAAGGCCTCCTACAAACTGACATCAGGCACCTGGGCACCTGAATTTACTTACCCCTGTAAAGAAGCTCTCCTTTGAGACCAACTTTGTGTGGCGGGCTCACGGCCCCGATATCTACAATCCCGAACGGAACAGGATTTCTCGTAGATGCAAGCTGCCACAAGTTGGAAGCCTGGCTTCCCGTGGAGGGCCAAAGGCCTCCTACAAACTGACATCATGTATCTGGCTCGGTGACTTTACTTACCCCAGGAAGCAGGCCATCATTTGTGCCCAACACCCACTGCCGGGCACCCGGCCTCGGCCACCTACACTCCCGAACGGAACAGGATTTCTTCCAGATGCAAGATGCCACAAATTGGAAGGCTGACTTCCCTTGGAGGTCCAAAGGCCTCCTACAAACTGACATCAGGCACCTGGGCAGCTGACTTTACTTACCCTTGGAAGCAGGCAATGCTTTGTGCCCAACTCCCTCTGCCGGGCACCCGGCCTCGGCCACCTACAATCCCAAATGGAACAGGATTTCTTCCAGATGCAAGCTGCCACAAGTTGGAAGCCTGGCTTCCCTTGGAGGGAGAAAGGCCTCATACAAACTGACATCAGGCACCTGGGCAGCTGACTTTACTTCCCCAGGAAACAGGCCATCCTCTGTGCCCAGCTCCCTCTGCCGGGCACCCGGCCTCGGCCACCTACAATCCCGAACTGAACAGGATTTCTTCCAGATGCAAGCTGCCAAATGCTGGAAGGCTGGCTTCCCTTGGAGGCTTAAAGGCCTCCTACAAACTGACGTCAGGCACCTGGGCAGCTGACTTTACTTACTCCTGGGAAAGGCCATCTTTGCGTCCAACTCCGTGTGGCGGGAACCCAGGCTAGGACACCTACAATCCCGAACGGAACAGGATTTCTTCCAGATGCACGCTTCCACAAGTTGGAAGCCCGGCATCCCATGGAGGGCCAAAGGCCTCCTACAAACTGACATCAGGCACCTGGGCTGCTGACTTTACTTACCCCTGGAAACAGGCCATCCTTTCTGCCCAACTCACTCCGCCAGGCATTCGGCCTCGGCCACCTACAATCCCGAACAAAACAAGATTTCTTCCAGATGCAAGCTGCCACAAAAAGGAAGCCTGGCTTTCCGCCGAGGGCTAAAGGCCTCTTACAAACTGACATCAGGCACCTGGGCAGCTGACTTTACTTACCTCTGGAAAGAAGCCCTTCTTTGAGACCAACTTTGTGTGGCGGGCACACGGCCCCGACATCTACAATCCCGAACGGAACAGGATTTCTTCCAGATGCAAGCTGCCACAAGTTGGATGCCCGGCGTCCCTTGGAAGGCCAAAGGTCTCCTACTAACAGACATCAGGAACCTGGGCAGCTGACTTTACTTACCCCTGGAAAGAAGCCATCCTTTGTTCCCAACTCCTTCAGCAGGGCACCCGGCTCCGGCCACCTACAATCCCGAACGGAACAGGATTTCTTCCAGATGCAAGCTGCCACAAGCAGGAAGCCTGGCTTCCCTTGGAGGGCCAAAGGCCTCCTACAAACTGACATCAGGCACCTGGGCAGCTGACTTTACTTACCCCTGGAAACAGGCCCTCATTTGTGCCTAACTCCTTCAGCCGGGCACCAGGCCTCGGCCACCTACAATCCCAAACGGAACAGGATTTCTTCCAGATGCAAGCTGCCACAAACTGGAAGACTAGTTTTTTTTGGAGGGCCAAAGGCCTCCTACAAACTGACATCAGGCACCTGGGCAGCTGACTTTACTTACCCTGGAAACAGGCCATCCTTTGTGCCCAACTCCCTCTGACGGGCACCTGGCCTCGGCCACCTACAATCCCGAACGGAACAGGATTTCTTCCAGATGCAAGCTGCCACAAACTGGAAGACTTGCTTCCCTTGGAGGGCCAAAGGCCTCCTACAAACTGACATCAGGCACCTGGGCAGCTGACTTTTCTTACCCCTGGAAACAGGCCATCATTTGTGCCCAACTCCCTCTGCCGGGCACCTGGCCTCGGCCACCTACAATCCCGAACGGAACAGGATTTCTTCCAGATGCAAGCTGCCACAAGCGGGAAGCCTGGCTTCCCATGGAGGGCCAAAGGCGTCCTAAAAACTGACATCAAGCACCTGGGCAGCTGACTTTACTTACCCCTGGAAACAGGCCATCATTTGTGCCCAACTCCCTCTGCCGGGCACCTGGCCTCGGCCACCAATAATCCCTAATGGAACAGGATTTCTTCCAGATGCAAGCTGCCACAAACTAGAAGACTAGTTTCCCTTGGAGGGCCAAAAGCCTCCTACAAACTGACATCAGGCACCTGGGCGTCTGACTTTACTTACCCCTAGAAACAGGCCATCCTTTGTGCCCAACTCCCTCTGCCGGGCACCAGGCCTCGGCCACCTACAATCCCGAACGGAACAGGATTTCTTCCAGATGCAAGCTGCCACCAGCTGGAAGCCTGGCTTCCCATGGAAAGCCAAAGGCCTCCTAGAAACTGACATCAAGCACCTGGGCAGCTGACTTTACTTGCCCCTGGAACCAGGTCATCATTTGTGCCCAACTCCCTCTGTCGGGCACCTGGCCTCGGCCACCTACAATCCCGAATGGAACAGGATTTCTTCCAGATGTAAGCTGCCACAAACTAGAAGACTAGTTTCCCTTGGAGGGCCAAAGGCCTCCTAAAAACTGACATCAGGCACCTGGGCAGCTGACTTTACTTACCCCTGGAAACAGGCCATCCTTTGTGCCCAACTCCCTCTGCCGGGCACCAGGCTTCGGCCACCTACAATCCCAAACGGAACAGGATTTCTTCCAGATGCAAGCTGCCACAAGCTGGAAGCCTGGCTTCCCTTGGAGGGCCAAAGGCCTCCTACAAACTGACATCAGGCACCTGGGCAGCTGACTTTACTTACTCCTGGGAAAAGGCCATCTTTGTGTCCAACTCCGTGTGGCGGGAACTCAGGTCAGGAGACCTACAATCCCGAACGGAACAGGATTTCTTCCAGATGCACGCTTCCACAAGTTGGAAGCCCGGCATTCCATGGAGGGCCAAAGGCCTCCTACAAACTGACTTCAGGCACCTGAGCTGCTGACTTTACTTACCCCTGGAAACAGGCCATCCTTTGTGCCCAACTCCGTGTGGCGGGCACCCGGCATATGACACCTTCAATCCCGAACGGAACAGGATTTCTTTCAGATGCAAACTGCTACAAACAGGAAGACTGGAATCCTTTGGAGGGCCAAAAGCCTCCTACAAACTGACATCAGGCACGTGGTTAGGTGACTTTACTTACTCCTGGAAAGAGGCCATCCTTTGTGCCCAACTCCATGGCCAGGCACCCGGGCTCGGCCACCTACAATCCCGAACGGAACGGGATTTCTTCCAGATGCAAGCTTCCACATGTTGGAAGCGCGGCTTCCCTTGGAGGGCCAAAGGCCTCCTACAAACTGACATCAGGCACCTGGGCAGCTGACTTTACATACCCCTGGAAACAGGCCATCCTTTGTGCCCAACTCCCTCTGCCGGGTACCCGGCCTCGGCCACCTACAATCCCGAACGGAACAGGATTCTTCCAGATGCAAGCTGCACAAGTTGGAAGCCCGGCTTCCCTTGGAGGGCCAAAGGCCTGCAACAAACTGACATCAGGCACCTGGGCAGCTGACTTTCCTTACCCCTGGAAACACGCCATCCTTTGTGCCCAACTCCCTCTGTCGGGCACCTGGCCTCAGCCACATACAATCCCTAACAAAACTGGATTTCTTCCAGATGCAAGCTGACACAAGCTGGAAGGCTAGCTTCTCTTGGAGGGCCAAAGGCCTCCTAAAAACTGACATCAGGCACCTGGGCAGCTGACTTTATTTACCCCTGGAAACAGGCCATCCTTTGTGCCCAACTCCCTCTGCCGGGCACCCGGCCTCGGCCACCTAAAACTTGAAGTGAACAGGATGTCTTCCAGATGCAAGCTGCCACAAGTTGGAAGCCCGACTTCCCTTGGAGGGCCAAAGGCCTCCTAAAAACTGACATCAGGCTCGTGGACAGGAGACTTAACCAATCCCTGGAAAGAAGCCATCCTTTGTGCCCAACTCCCTCGGTGAGGCAGGCGGCATCGGCCACCTACAATCCCGAACGGAACAGGATTTCTTCCAGATGGAAGCTGCCACAAGCTGGAAGGCTGGCTTCACTTGGAGGGCCAAAAGCCTCCTACAAACTGACATCAGGCACCTGGGCAGCTGACTTTACTTACCCCTGGAAACAGGCCATCCTTTGTTCCCAACTCCCTCTGCCGGGCACCCGGCTTCGGGAACCTACAATCTTGAACGGAACAGGATTTTTTCCAGATGCAAGCTGCCTTGATCAGGAAGACTAGCATCACTTGGACAGCCAAAGGCCTGGTACAAACTGACATCAGGCACCAGGGCAGCTGACTTTACTTACCCGTGGAAACAGGCCCTCATTTGTGCCCAACTCCCTCAGCCGGGCACCAGGCCTCGGTCACCTACGATGCCAAACGGAACAGGATTTCTTCCAGATGAAAGCTGCCACAAACTGGAAGACTTGCTTCACTTGGAGGGCCAAAGGCCTCCTACAAACTGACATCAGGCACCTGGGCAGCTGACTTTTCTTACCCCTGGAAACAGGCCATCCTTTGTGCCCAACTCCCTCTGCCGGGCACCAGGCCTCGGCCACCTACAATCCCGAACGGAACAGGATTTCTTCCAGATGCAAGCTGCCACAAACGGGAAGACTTGCTTCCCTTGGAGGGCCAAAGGCCTCCTACAAACTGACATCAGGCACCTGGGCAGCTGACTTTTCTTACCCCTGGAAACAGGCCATCCTTTGTGCCCAACTCCCTCTACCGGGCACCTGGCCTCGGCCACCTACAATCCCGAACGGAACAGGATTTCTTCCAGATGCAAGCTGCCACCAGCTGGAAGCCTGGCTTCCCATGGAGGGCCAAAGGCCTCCTAGAAACTGACATCAAGCACCTGGGCAGCTGACTTTACTTACCCCTGGAACCAGGTCATCATTTGTGCCCAACTCCCTCTGTCGGGCACCTGGCCTCGGCCACCTACAATCCCGAATGGAACAGGATTTCTTCCAGATGCAAGCTGCCACAAACTAGAAGACTAGTTTCCCTTGGAGGGCCAAAGGCCTCCTACAAACTGACATCAGGCACCTGGGCAGCTGACTTTACTTACCCCTGGAAACAGGCCATCCTTTGTGCCCAACTCCCTCTGCCGGGCACCAGGCTTCTGCCACCTACAATCCCAAACGGAACAGGATTTCTTCCAGATGCAAGCTGCCACAAGCTGGAAGCCTGGCTTCCCTTGGAGGGCCAAAGGCCTCCTACAAACTGACATCAGGCACCTGGGCAGCTGACTTTACTTACTCCTGGGAAAAGGCCATCTTTTTGTCCAACTCCGTGTGGCGGGAACCCAGGCTAGGACAACTACAATCCCGAACGGAACAGGATTTCTTCCAGATGCACGCTTCCACAAGTTGGAAGCCCGGCATCCCATGGAGGGCCAAAGGCCTCCTATAAACTGACATCAGGCACCTGGGCTGCTGACTTTACTCACCCCTGGAAACAGGCCATCCTTTGTGCCCAACTCCGTGTGGCGGGCACCCGGCATATGACACCTTCAATCCCGAACGGAACAGGATTTCTTCCAGATGCAAACTGCTACAAACAGGAAGACTGGAATCCTTTGGAGGGCCAAAAGCCTCCTACAAACTGACATCAGGCACGTGGTTAGGTGACTTTACTTACTCCTAGAAAGAGGCCATCCTTTGTGCCCAACTCCACGGCCAGGCACCCGGGCTCGGCCACCTACAATCCCAAACGGAACAGGATTTCTTCCAGATGCAAACTTCCACATGTCGGAAGCGCGGCTTCCCTTGGAGGGCCAAAGGCCTCCTACAAACTGACATCAGGCACCTGGGCAGCTGACTTTACATACCCCTGGAAACAGGCCATCCTTTGTGCCCAACTCCCTCTGCCGGGTACCCGGCCTCGGCCACCTACAATCCCGAACGCAACAGGATTCTTCCAGATGCAAGCTGCACAAGTTGGAAGCCTGGCTTCCCTTGGAGGGCCAAAGGCCTCCTACAAACTGACATCAGGCACCTGGGCAGCTGACTTTCCTTACCCCTGGAAACCCGCCATCCTTTGTGCCCAACTCCCTCTGTCGGGCACCTGGCCTCAGCCACATACAATCCCTAACAAAACTGGATTTCTTCCAGATGCAAGCTGACACAAGCTGGAAGGCTAGCTTCTCTTGGAGGGCCAAAGGCCTCCTAAAAACTGACATCAGGCTCGTGGACAGGAGACTTAACCAATCCCTGGAAAGAAGCCATCCTTTGTGCCCAACTCCCTCGGTGAGGCAGGCGGCATCGGCCACCTACAATCCCGAACGGAACAGGATTTCTTCCAGATGGAAGCTGCCACAAGCTGGAAGGCTGGCTTCCCTTGGAGGGGCAAAGGCCTCCTACAAACTGACATCAGGCACCTGGGCAGCTGACTTTACTTACCCCTGGAAACAGGCCATCCTTTGTTCCCAACTCCCTATGCCGGGCACCCGGCTTCGGGAACCTACAATCTTGAACGGAACAGGATTTTTTCCAGATGCAAGCTGCCTTGATCAGGAAGACTAGCATCACTTGGACAGCCAAAGGCCTGCTACAAACTGACATCAGGCACCTGGGCAGCTGACTTTACTTACCCGTGGAAACAGGCCATCCTTTGTGCCCAACTCCCTCACCCGGGCACCAGGCCTCGGTCACATACGATGCCAAATGGAACAGGATTTCTTCAAGATGCAAGCTGCCACAAGCTAGAAGCCTGGCTGCTCTTGGAGGGCCAAAGGCCTCCTACAAACTGACATCAGGCACCTGGGCAGCAGCCTTTACTTACCTCTGGAAACAGGTAATCCTTTGTGCCCAACTCCCTCTGCCGGGCACCCAGGCTCGGCCACCTACATTCCTGAACGGAACAGGATTTCTTCCAGATGCAAGCAGCCACAATTCTGAAGCCTGTTTTCGCGTAGAGCGCCAAAGGCCTCCTACAAACTGACATCAGGCACCTGGGCACCTGAATTTACTTACCCCTGTAAAGAAGCTCTCCTTTGAGACCAACTTTGTGTGGCGGGCTCACGGCCCCGATATCTACAATCCCGAACGGAACAGGATTTCTCGTAGATGCAAGCTGCCACAAGTTGGAAGCCTGGCTTCCCGTGGAGGGCCAAAGGCCTCCTACAAACTGACATCATGTATCTGGCTCGGTGACTTTACTTACCCCAGGAAGCAGGCCATCATTTGTGCCCAACACCCACTGCCGGGCACCCGGCCTCGGCCACCTACACTCCCGAACGGAACAGGATTTCTTCCAGATGCAAGATGCCACAAATTGGAAGGCTGACTTCCCTTGGAGGTCCAAAGGCCTCCTACAAACTGACATCAGGCACCTGGGCAGCTGACTTTACTTACCCTTGGAAGCAGGCAATGCTTTGTGCCCAACTCCCTCTGCCGGGCACCCGGCCTCGGCCACCTACAATCCCAAATGGAACAGGATTTCTTCCAGATGCAAGCTGCCACAAGTTGGAAGCCTGGCTTCCCTTGGAGGGAGAAAGGCCTCATACAAACTGACATCAGGCACCTGGGCAGCTGACTTTACTTCCCCAGGAAACAGGCCATCCTCTGTGCCCAGCTCCCTCTGCCGGGCACCCGGCCTCGGCCACCTACAATCCCGAACTGAACAGGATTTCTTCCAGATGCAAGCTGCCAAATGCTGGAAGGCTGGCTTCCCTTGGAGGCTTAAAGGCCTCCTACAAACTGACGTCAGGCACCTGGGCAGCTGACTTTACTTACTCCTGGGAAAGGCCATCTTTGCGTCCAACTCCGTGTGGCGGGAACCCAGGCTAGGACACCTACAATCCCGAACGGAACAGGATTTCTTCCAGATGCACGCTTCCACAAGTTGGAAGCCCGGCATCCCATGGAGGGCCAAAGGCCTCCTACAAACTGACATCAGGCACCTGGGCTGCTGACTTTACTTACCCCTGGAAACAGGCCATCCTTTCTGCCCAACTCACTCCGCCAGGCATTCGGCCTCGGCCACCTACAATCCCGAACAAAACAAGATTTCTTCCAGATGCAAGCTGCCACAAAAAGGAAGCCTGGCTTTCCGCCGAGGGCTAAAGGCCTCTTACAAACTGACATCAGGCACCTGGGCAGCTGACTTTACTTACCTCTGGAAAGAAGCCCTTCTTTGAGACCAACTTTGTGTGGCGGGCACACGGCCCCGACATCTACAATCCCGAACGGAACAGGATTTCTTCCAGATGCAAGCTGCCACAAGTTGGATGCCCGGCGTCCCTTGGAAGGCCAAAGGTCTCCTACTAACAGACATCAGGAACCTGGGCAGCTGACTTTACTTACCCCTGGAAAGAAGCCATCCTTTGTTCCCAACTCCTTCAGCAGGGCACCCGGCTCCGGCCACCTACAATCCCGAACGGAACAGGATTTCTTCCAGATGCAAGCTGCCACAAGCAGGAAGCCTGGCTTCCCTTGGAGGGCCAAAGGCCTCCTACAAACTGACATCAGGCACCTGGGCAGCTGACTTTACTTACCCCTGGAAACAGGCCCTCATTTGTGCCTAACTCCTTCAGCCGGGCACCAGGCCTCGGCCACCTACAATCCCAAACGGAACAGGATTTCTTCCAGATGCAAGCTGCCACAAACTGGAAGACTAGTTTTTTTTGGAGGGCCAAAGGCCTCCTACAAACTGACATCAGGCACCTGGGCAGCTGACTTTACTTACCCTGGAAACAGGCCATCCTTTGTGCCCAACTCCCTCTGACGGGCACCTGGCCTCGGCCACCTACAATCCCGAACGGAACAGGATTTCTTCCAGATGCAAGCTGCCACAAACTGGAAGACTTGCTTCCCTTGGAGGGCCAAAGGCCTCCTACAAACTGACATCAGGCACCTGGGCAGCTGACTTTTCTTACCCCTGGAAACAGGCCATCATTTGTGCCCAACTCCCTCTGCCGGGCACCTGGCCTCGGCCACCTACAATCCCGAACGGAACAGGATTTCTTCCAGATGCAAGCTGCCACAAGCGGGAAGCCTGGCTTCCCATGGAGGGCCAAAGGCGTCCTAAAAACTGACATCAAGCACCTGGGCAGCTGACTTTACTTACCCCTGGAAACAGGCCATCATTTGTGCCCAACTCCCTCTGCCGGGCACCTGGCCTCGGCCACCAATAATCCCTAATGGAACAGGATTTCTTCCAGATGCAAGCTGCCACAAACTAGAAGACTAGTTTCCCTTGGAGGGCCAAAAGCCTCCTACAAACTGACATCAGGCACCTGGGCGTCTGACTTTACTTACCCCTAGAAACAGGCCATCCTTTGTGCCCAACTCCCTCTGCCGGGCACCAGGCCTCGGCCACCTACAATCCCGAACGGAACAGGATTTCTTCCAGATGCAAGCTGCCACCAGCTGGAAGCCTGGCTTCCCATGGAAAGCCAAAGGCCTCCTAGAAACTGACATCAAGCACCTGGGCAGCTGACTTTACTTGCCCCTGGAACCAGGTCATCATTTGTGCCCAACTCCCTCTGTCGGGCACCTGGCCTCGGCCACCTACAATCCCGAATGGAACAGGATTTCTTCCAGATGTAAGCTGCCACAAACTAGAAGACTAGTTTCCCTTGGAGGGCCAAAGGCCTCCTAAAAACTGACATCAGGCACCTGGGCAGCTGACTTTACTTACCCCTGGAAACAGGCCATCCTTTGTGCCCAACTCCCTCTGCCGGGCACCAGGCTTCGGCCACCTACAATCCCAAACGGAACAGGATTTCTTCCAGATGCAAGCTGCCACAAGCTGGAAGCCTGGCTTCCCTTGGAGGGCCAAAGGCCTCCTACAAACTGACATCAGGCACCTGGGCAGCTGACTTTACTTACTCCTGGGAAAAGGCCATCTTTGTGTCCAACTCCGTGTGGCGGGAACTCAGGTCAGGAGACCTACAATCCCGAACGGAACAGGATTTCTTCCAGATGCACGCTTCCACAAGTTGGAAGCCCGGCATTCCATGGAGGGCCAAAGGCCTCCTACAAACTGACTTCAGGCACCTGAGCTGCTGACTTTACTTACCCCTGGAAACAGGCCATCCTTTGTGCCCAACTCCGTGTGGCGGGCACCCGGCATATGACACCTTCAATCCCGAACGGAACAGGATTTCTTTCAGATGCAAACTGCTACAAACAGGAAGACTGGAATCCTTTGGAGGGCCAAAAGCCTCCTACAAACTGACATCAGGCACGTGGTTAGGTGACTTTACTTACTCCTGGAAAGAGGCCATCCTTTGTGCCCAACTCCATGGCCAGGCACCCGGGCTCGGCCACCTACAATCCCGAACGGAACGGGATTTCTTCCAGATGCAAGCTTCCACATGTTGGAAGCGCGGCTTCCCTTGGAGGGCCAAAGGCCTCCTACAAACTGACATCAGGCACCTGGGCAGCTGACTTTACATACCCCTGGAAACAGGCCATCCTTTGTGCCCAACTCCCTCTGCCGGGTACCCGGCCTCGGCCACCTACAATCCCGAACGGAACAGGATTCTTCCAGATGCAAGCTGCACAAGTTGGAAGCCCGGCTTCCCTTGGAGGGCCAAAGGCCTGCAACAAACTGACATCAGGCACCTGGGCAGCTGACTTTCCTTACCCCTGGAAACACGCCATCCTTTGTGCCCAACTCCCTCTGTCGGGCACCTGGCCTCAGCCACATACAATCCCTAACAAAACTGGATTTCTTCCAGATGCAAGCTGACACAAGCTGGAAGGCTAGCTTCTCTTGGAGGGCCAAAGGCCTCCTACAAACTGACATCAGGCACCTGGGCAGCTGACTTTATTTACCCCTGGAAACAGGCCATCCTTTGTGCCCAACTCCCTCTGCCGGGCACCCGGCCTCGGCCACCTAAAACTTGAAGTGAACAGGATGTCTTCCAGATGCAAGCTGCCACAAGTTGGAAGCCCGACTTCCCTTGGAGGGCCAAAGGCCTCCTAAAAACTGACATCAGGCTCGTGGACAGGAGACTTAACCAATCCCTGGAAAGAAGCCATCCTTTGTGCCCAACTCCCTCGGTGAGGCAGGCGGCATCGGCCACCTACAATCCCGAACGGAACAGGATTTCTTCCAGATGGAAGCTGCCACAAGCTGGAAGGCTGGCTTCACTTGGAGGGCCAAAAGCCTCCTACAAACTGACATCAGGCACCTGGGCAGCTGACTTTACTTACCCCTGGAAACAGGCCATCCTTTGTTCCCAACTCCCTCTGCCGGGCACCCGGCTTCGGGAACCTACAATCTTGAACGGAACAGGATTTTTTCCAGATGCAAGCTGCCTTGATCAGGAAGACTAGCATCACTTGGACAGCCAAAGGCCTGGTACAAACTGACATCAGGCACCAGGGCAGCTGACTTTACTTACCCGTGCAAACAGGCCCTCATTTGTGCCCAACTCCCTCAGCCGGGCACCAGGCCTCGGTCACCTACGATGCCAAACGGAACAGGATTTCTTCCAGATGAAAGCTGCCACAAACTGGAAGACTTGCTTCACTTGGAGGGCCAAAGGCCTCCTACAAACTGACATCAGGCACCTGGGCAGCTGACTTTTCTTACCCCTGGAAACAGGCCATCCTTTGTGCCCAACTCCCTCTGCCGGGCACCAGGCCTCGGCCACCTACAATCCCGAACGGAACAGGATTTCTTCCAGATGCAAGCTGCCACAAACGGGAAGACTTGCTTCCCTTGGAGGGCCAAAGGCCTCCTACAAACTGACATCAGGCACCTGGGCAGCTGACTTTTCTTACCCCTGGAAACAGGCCATCCTTTGTGCCCAACTCCCTCTACCGGGCACCTGGCCTCGGCCACCTACAATCCCGAACGGAACAGGATTTCTTCCAGATGCAAGCTGCCACCAGCTGGAAGCCTGGCTTCCCATGGAGGGCCAAAGGCCTCCTAGAAACTGACATCAAGCACCTGGGCAGCTGACTTTACTTACCCCTGGAACCAGGTCATCATTTGTGCCCAACTCCCTCTGTCGGGCACCTGGCCTCGGCCACCTACAATCCCGAATGGAACAGGATTTCTTCCAGATGCAAGCTGCCACAAACTAGAAGACTAGTTTCCCTTGGAGGGCCAAAGGCCTCCTACAAACTGACATCAGGCACCTGGGCAGCTGACTTTACTTACCCCTGGAAACAGGCCATCCTTTGTGCCCAACTCCCTCTGCCGGGCACCAGGCTTCGGCCACCTACAATCCCAAACGGAACAGGATTTCTTCCAGATGCAAGCTGCCACAAGCTGGAAGCCTGGCTTCCCTTGGAGGGCCAAAGGCCTCCTACAAACTGACATCAGGCACCTGGGCAGCTGACTTTACTTACTCCTGGGAAAAGGCCATCTTTTTGTCCAACTCCGTGTGGCGGGAACCCAGGCTAGGACAACTACAATCCCGAACGGAACAGGATTTCTTCCAGATGCACGCTTCCACAAGTTGGAAGCCCGGCATCCCATGGAGGGCCAAAGGCCTCCTATAAACTGACATCAGGCACCTGGGCTGCTGACTTTACTCACCCCTGGAAACAGGCCATCCTTTGTGCCCAACTCCGTGTGGCGGGCACCCGGCATATGACACCTTCAATCCCGAACGGAACAGGATTTCTTCCAGATGCAAACTGCTACAAACAGGAAGACTGGAATCCTTTGGAGGGCCAAAAGCCTCCTACAAACTGACATCAGGCACGTGGTTAGGTGACTTTACTTACTCCTAGAAAGAGGCCATCCTTTGTGCCCAACTCCACGGCCAGGCACCCGGGCTCGGCCACCTACAATCCCAAACGGAACAGGATTTCTTCCAGATGCAAACTTCCACATGTCGGAAGCGCGGCTTCCCTTGGAGGGCCAAAGGCCTCCTACAAACTGACATCAGGCACCTGGGCAGCTGACTTTACATACCCCTGGAAACAGGCCATCCTTTGTGCCCAACTCCCTCTGCCGGGTACCCGGCCTCGGCCACCTACAATCCCGAACGCAACAGGATTCTTCCAGATGCAAGCTGCACAAGTTGGAAGCCTGGCTTCCCTTGGAGGGCCAAAGGCCTCCTACAAACTGACATCAGGCACCTGGGCAGCTGACTTTCCTTACCCCTGGAAACCCGCCATCCTTTGTGCCCAACTCCCTCTGTCGGGCACCTGGCCTCAGCCACATACAATCCCTAACAAAACTGGATTTCTTCCAGATGCAAGCTGACACAAGCTGGAAGGCTAGCTTCTCTTGGAGGGCCAAAGGCCTCCTAAAAACTGACATCAGGCTCGTGGACAGGAGACTTAACCAATCCCTGGAAAGAAGCCATCCTTTGTGCCCAACTCCCTCGGTGAGGCAGGCGGCATCGGCCACCTACAATCCCGAACGGAACAGGATTTCTTCCAGATGGAAGCTGCCACAAGCTGGAAGGCTGGCTTCCCTTGGAGGGGCAAAGGCCTCCTACAAACTGACATCAGGCACCTGGGCAGCTGACTTTACTTACCCCTGGAAACAGGCCATCCTTTGTTCCCAACTCCCTATGCCGGGCACCCGGCTTCGGGAACCTACAATCTTGAACGGAACAGGATTTTTTCCAGATGCAAGCTGCCTTGATCAGGAAGACTAGCATCACTTGGACAGCCAAAGGCCTGCTACAAACTGACATCAGGCACCTGGGCAGCTGACTTTACTTACCCGTGGAAACAGGCCATCCTTTGTGCCCAACTCCCTCACCCGGGCACCAGGCCTCGGTCACATACGATGCCAAATGGAACAGGATTTCTTCAAGATGCAAGCTGCCACAAGCTAGAAGCCTGGCTGCTCTTGGAGGGCCAAAGGCCTCCTACAAACTGACATCAGGCACCTGGGCAGCAGCCTTTACTTACCTCTGGAAACAGGTAATCCTTTGTGCCCAACTCCCTCTGCCGGGCACCCAGGCTCGGCCACCTACATTCCTGAACGGAACAGGATTTCTTCCAGATGCAAGCAGCCACAATTCTGAAGCCTGTTTTCGCGTAGAGCGCCAAAGGCCTCCTACAAACTGACATCAGGCACCTGGGCACCTGAATTTACTTACCCCTGTAAAGAAGCTCTTCTTTGAGACCAACTTTGTGTGGCGGGCTCACGGCCCCGATATCTACAATCCCGAACGGAACAGGATTTCTCGTAGATGCAAGCTGCCACAAGTTGGAAGCCTGGCTTTCCGTGGAGGGCCAAAGGCCTCCTACAAACTGACATCATGTATCTGGCTCGGTGACTTTACTTACCCCAGGAAGCAGGCCATCATTTGTGCCCAACACCCACTGCCGGGCACCCGGCCTCGGCCACCTACACTCCCGAACGGAACAGGATTTCTTCCAGATGCAAGATGCCACAAATTGGAAGGCTGACTTCCCTTGGAGGTCCAAAGGCCTCCTACAAACTGACATCAGGCACCTGGGCAGCTGACTTTACTTACCCTTGGAAGCAGGCAATGCTTTGTGCCCAACTCCCTCTGCCGGGCACCCGGCCTCGGCCACCTACAATCCCGAACTGAACAGGATTTCTTCCAGATGCAAGCTGCCAAATGCTGGAAGGCTGGCTTCCCTTGGAGGCTTAAAGGACTCCTACAAACTGACGTCAGGCACCTGGGCAGCTGACTTTACTTACTCCTGGGAAAGGCCATCTTTGTGTCCAACTCCGTGTGGCGGGAACCCAGGCTAGGACACCTACAATCCCGAACGGAACAGGATTTCTTCCAGATGCACGCTTCCACAAGTTGGAAGCCCGGCATCCCATGGAGGGCCAAAGGCCTCCTACAAACTGACATCAGGCACCTGGGCTGCTGACTTTACTTACCCCTGGAAACAGGCCATCCTTTCTGCCCAACTCACTCCGCCAGGCATTCGGCCTCGGCCACCTACAATCCCGAACAAAACAAGATTTCTTCCAGATGCAAGCTGCCACAAAAAGGAAGCCTGGCTTTCCGCCGAGGGCTAAAGGCCTCTTACAAACTGACATCAGGCACCTGGGCAGCTGACTTTACTTACCTCTGGAAAGAAGCCCTTCTTTGAGACCAACTTTGTGTGGCGGGCACACGGCCCCGACATCTACAATCCCGAACGGAACAGGATTTCTTCCAGATGCAAGCTGCCACAAGTTGGATGCCCGGCGTCCCTTGGAGGGCCAAAGGTCTCCTACTAACAGACATCAGGAACCTGGGCAGCTAACTTTACTTACCCCTGGAAAGAAGCCATCCTTTGTTCCCAACTCCTTCAGCAGGGCACCCGGCTCCGGCCACCTACAATCCCGAACGGAACAGGATTTCTTCCAGATGCAAGCTGCCACAAGCTGGAAGCCTGGCTTCCCTTGGAGGGCCAAAGGCCTCCTACAAACTGACATCAGACACCTGGGCAGCTGACTTTACTTACCCCTGGAAACAGGCCCTCATTTGTGCCTAACTCCTTCAGCCGGGCACCAGGCCTCGGCCACCTACAATCCCAAACGGAACAGGATTTCTTCCAGATGCAAGCTGCCACAAACTGGAAGACTAGTTTCCCTTGGAGGGCCAAAGGCCTCCTACAAACTGACATCAGGCACCTGGGCAGCTGAATTTACTTTCCCCTGGAAACAGGCCATCCTTTGTGCCCAACTCCCTCTGACGGGCACCTGGCCTCGGCCACCTACAATCCCGAACGGAACAGGATTTCTTCCAGATGCAAGCTGCCACAAACTGGAAGACTTGCTTCCCTTGGAGGGCCAAAGGCCTCCTACAAACTGACATCAGGCACCTGGGCAGCTGACTTTTCTTACCCCTGGAAACAGGCCATCATTTGTGCCCAACTCCCTCTGCCGGGCACCTGGCCTCAGCCACCTACAATCCCGAACGGAACAGGATTTCTTCCAGATGCAAGCTGCCACAAGCGGGAAGCCTGGCTTCCCATGGAGGGCCAAAGGCCTCCTAGAAACTGACATCAAGCACCTGGGCAGCTGACTTTACTTACCCCTGGAACCAGGTCATCATTTGTGCCCAACTCCCTCTGTCGGGCACCTGGCCTCGGCCACCTACAATCCCGAATGGAACAGGATTTCTTCCAGATGCAAGCTGCCACAAACTAGAAGACTAGTTTCCCTTGGAGGGCCAAAGGCCTCCTAAAAACTGACATCAGGCACCTGGGCAGCTGACTTTACTTACCCCTGGAAACAGGCCATCCTTTGTGCCCAACTCCCTCTGCCGGGCACCTGGCCTCGGCCACCTACAATCCCGAACGGAACAGGATTTCTTCCAGATGCAAGCTGCCACAAGCTGGAAGGCTAGCTTCTCTTGGAGGGCCAAAGGCCTCCTAAAAACTGACATCAGGCTCGTGGACAGGAGACTTAACCAATCCCTGGAAAGAAGCCATCCTTTGTGCCCAACTCCCTCGGTGAGGCAGGCGGCATCGGCCACCTACAATCCCGAATGGAACAGGATTTCTTCCAGATGGAAGCTGCCACAAGCTGGAAGGCTGGCTTCCCTTGGAGGGGCAAAGGCCTCCTACAAACTGACATCAGGCACCTGGGCAGCTGACTTTACTTCCCCAGGAAACAGGCCATCCTCTGTGCCCAGCTCCCTCTGCCGGGCACCCGGCCTCGGCCACCTACAATCCCGAACTGAACAGGATTTCTTCCAGATGCAAGCTGCCAAATGCTGGAAGGCTGGCTTCCCTTGGAGGCTTAAAGGACTCCTACAAACTGACGTCAGGCACCTGGGCAGCTGACTTTACTTACTCCTGGGAAAGGCCATCTTTGTGTCCAACTCCGTGTGGCGGGAACCCAGGCTAGGACACCTACAATCCCGAACGGAACAGGATTTCTTCCAGATGCACGCTTCCACAAGTTGGAAGCCCGGCATCCCATGGAGGGCCAAAGGCCTCCTACAAACTGACATCAGGCACCTGGGCTGCTGACTTTACTTACCCCTGGAAACAGGCCATCCTTTCTGCCCAACTCACTCCGCCAGGCATTCGGCCTCGGCCACCTACAATCCCGAACAAAACAAGATTTCTTCCAGATGCAAGCTGCCACAAAAAGGAAGCCTGGCTTTCCGCCGAGGGCTAAAGGCCTCTTACAAACTGACATCAGGCACCTGGGCAGCTGACTTTACTTACCTCTGGAAAGAAGCCCTTCTTTGAGACCAACTTTGTGTGGCGGGCACACGGCCCCGACATCTACAATCCCGAACGGAACAGGATTTCTTCCAGATGCAAGCTGCCACAAGTTGGATGCCCGGCGTCCCTTGGAGGGCCAAAGGTCTCCTACTAACAGACATCAGGAACCTGGGCAGCTGACTTTACTTACCCCTGGAAAGAAGCCATCCTTTGTTCCCAACTCCTTCAGCAGGGCACCCGGCTCCGGCCACCTACAATCCCGAACGGAACAGGATTTCTTCCAGATGCAAGCTGCCACAAGCTGGAAGCCTGGCTTCCCTTGGAGGGCCAAAGGCCTCCTACAAACTGACATCAGGCACCTGGGCAGCTGACTTTACTTACCCCTGGAAACAGGCCCTCATTTGTGCCTAACTCCTTCAGCCGGGCACCAGGCCTCGGCCACCTACAATCCCAAACGGAACAGGATTTCTTCCAGATGCAAGCTGCCACAAACTGGAAGACTAGTTTCCCTTGGAGGGCCAAAGGCCTCCTACAAACTGACATCAGGCACCTGGGCAGCTGAATTTACTTTCCCCTGGAAACAGGCCATCCTTTGTGCCCAACTCCCTCTGACGGGCACCTGGCCTCGGCCACCTACAATCCCGAACGGAACAGGATTTCTTCCAGATGCAAGCTGCCACAAACTGGAAGACTTGCTTCCCTTGGAGGGCCAAAGGCCTCCTACAAACTGACATCAGGCACCTGGGCAGCTGACTTTTCTTACCCCTGGAAACAGGCCATCATTTGTGCCCAACTCCCTCTGCCGGGCACCTGGCCTCAGCCACCTACAATCCCGAACGGAACAGGATTTCTTCCAGATGCAAGCTGCCACAAGCGGGAAGCCTGGCTTCCCATGGAGGGCCAAAGGCCTCCTAGAAACTGACATCAAGCACCTGGGCAGCTGACTTTACTTACCCCTGGAACCAGGTCATCATTTGTGCCCAACTCCCTCTGTCGGGCACCTGGCCTCGGCCACCTACAATCCCGAATGGAACAGGATTTCTTCCAGATGCAAGCTGCCACAAACTAGAAGACTAGTTTCCCTTGGAGGGCCAAAGGCCTCCTAAAAACTGACATCAGGCACCTGGGCAGCTGACTTTACTTACCCCTGGAAACAGGCCATCCTTTGTGCCCAACTCCCTCTGCCGGGCACCTGGCCTCGGCCACCTACAATCCCGAACGGAACAGGATTTCTTCCAGATGCAAGCTGCCACAAACTGGAAGACTTGCTTCCCTTGGAGGGCCAAAGGCCTCCTACAAACTGACATCAGGCACCTGGGCAGCTGACTTTTCTTACCCCTAGAAACAGGCCATCATTTGTGCCCAACTCCCTCTGCCGGGCACCTGGCCTCCGCCACCTACAATCCCGAACGGAACAGGATTTCATCCAGATGCAAGCTGCCACAAGCGGGAAGCCTGGCTTCCCATGGAGGGCCAAAGGCGTCCTAAAAACTGACATCAAGCACCTGGGCAGCTGACTTTACTTACCCCTGGAAACAGGCCATCATTTGTGCCCAACTCCCTCTGCCGGGCACCTGGCCTCGGCCACCAATAATCCCGAACGGAACAGGATTTCTTCCAGATGCAAGCTGCCACAAACTAGAAGACTAGTTTCCCTTGGAGGGCCAAAAGCCTCCTACAAACTGACATCAGGGACCTGGGCGTCTGACTTTACTTACCCCTAGAAACAGGCCATCCTTTGTGCCCAACTCCCTCTGCCGGGCACCAGGCCTTGGCCACCTACAATCCCGAACGGAACAGGATTTCTTCCAGATGCAAGCTGCCACAAACGGGAAGACTTGCTTCCCTTGGAGGGCCAAAGGCCTCCTACAAACTGACATCAGGCACCTGGGCAGCTGACTTTTCTTACCCCTGGAAACAGGCCATCCTTTGTGCCTAACTCCCTCTGCCGGGCACCTGGCCTCGGCCACCTACAATCCCGAACGGAACAGGATTTCTTCCAGATGCAAGCTGCCACCAGCTGGAAGCCTGGCTTCCCATGGAGGGCCAAAGGCCTCCTAGAAACTGACATCAAGCACCTGGGCAGCTGACTTTACTTACCCCTGGAACCAGGTCATCATTTGTGCCCAACTCCCTCTGTCGGGCACCTGGCCTCGGCCACCTACAATCCCGAATGGAACAGGATTTCTTCCAGATGCAAGCTGCCACAAACTAGAAGACTAGTTTCCCTTGGAGGGCCAAAGGCCTCCTAAAAACTGACATCAGGCACCTGGGCAGCTGACTTTACTTACCCCTGGAAACAGGCCATCCTTTGTGCCCAACTCCCTCTGCCGGGCACCAGGCTTCGGCCACCTACAATCCCAAAAGGAACAGGATTTCTTCCAGATGCAAGCTGTCACAAGCTGGAAGCCTGGCTTCCCTTGGAGGGCCAAAGGCCTCCTACAAACTGACATCAGGCACCTGGGCAGCTGACTTTTCTTACTCCTGGGAAAAGGCCATCTTTGTGTCCAACTCCGTGTGGCGGGAACCCAGGTCAGGAGACCTACAATCCCGAACGGAACAGGATTTCTTCCAGATGCACGCTTCCACAAGTTGGAAGCCCGGCATTCCATGGAGGGCCAAAGGCCTCCTACAAACTGACTTCAGGCACCTGAGCTGCTGACTTTACTTACCCCTGGAAACAGGCCATCCTTTGTGCCCAACTCCGTGTGGCGGGCACCCGGCATATGACACCTTCAATCCCGAACGGAACAGGATTTCTTTCAGATGCAAACTGCTACAAACAGGAAGACTGGAATCCTTTGGAGGGCCAAAAGCCTCCTACAAACTGACATCAGGCACGTGGTTAGGTGACTTTACTTACTCCTGGAAAGAGGCCATCCTTTGTGCCCAACTCCATGGCCAGGCACCAGGGCTCGGCCACCTACAATCCCGAACGGAACAGGATTTCTTCCAGATGCAAGCTTCCACATGTTGGAAGCGCGGCTTCCCTTGGAGGGCCAAAGGCCTCCTACAAACTGACATCAGGCACCTGGGCAGCTGACTTTACATACCCCTGGAAACAGGCCATCCTTTGTGCCCAACTCCCTCTGCCGGGTACCCGGCCTCGGCCACCTACAATCCCGAACGGAACAGGATTCTTCCAGATGCAAGCTGACACAAGCTGGAAGGCTGGCTTCCCTTGGAGGGCCAAAGGCCTCCTACAAACTGACATCAGGCACCTGGGCAGCTGACTTTATTTACCCCTGGAAACAGGCCATCCTTTGTGCCCAACTCCCTCTGCCGAGCACCCGGCCTCGGCCACCTAAAATCTTGAAGTGAACAGGATGTCTTCCAGATGCAAGCTGCCACAAGTTGGAAGGCCGACTTCCCTTGGAGGGCCAAAGGCCTCCTAAAAACTGACATCAGGCTCGTGGACAGGAGACTTAACCAATCCCTGGAAAGAAGCCATCCTTTGTGCCCAACTCCCTCGGTGAGGCAGGCGGCATCGGCCACCTACAATCCCGAACGGAACAGGATTTCTTCCAGATGGAAGCTGCCACAAGCTGGAAGGCTGGCTTCCCTTGGAGGGCCAAAAGCCTCCTACAAACTGACATCAGGCACCTGGGCAGCTGACTTTACTTACCCCTGGAAACAGGCCATCCTTTGTTCCCAACTCCCTCTGCCGGGCACCCGGCTTCGGGAACCTACAATCTTGAACGGAACAGGATTTTTTCCAGATGCAAGCTGCCTTGATCAGGAAGACTAGCATCACTTGGACAGCCAAAGGCCTGGTACAAACTGACATCAGGCACCAGGGCAGCTGACTTTACTTACCCGTGGAAACAGGCCCTCATTTGTGCCCAACTCCCTCAGCCGGGCACCAGGCCTCGGTCACCTACGATGCCAAACGGAACAGGATTTCTTCAAGATGCAAGCTGCCACAAGCTGGAAGCCTGGCTGCTCTTGGAGGGCCAAAGGCCTCCTACAAACTGACATCAGGCACCTGGGAAGCAGCCTTTACTTACCCCTGGAAACAGGCAATCCTTGGTGCCCAACTCCCTCTGCCGGGCACCCAGGCTCGGCCACCTACATTCCTGAACGGAACAGGATTTCTTCCAGATGCAAACTGCCACAATTCTGAAGCCTGTTTTCGCGTAGAGCGCCAAAGGCCTCCTACAAACTGACATCAGGCACCTGGGCAGCTGACTTTACTTACCCCTGTAAAGAAGCCCTCCTTTGAGACCAACTTTGTGTGGCGGGCTTACGACCCCGACATCTACAATCCCGGACGGAACAGGATTTCTCGCAGATGCAAGCTGTCACAAGTTGGAAGCCTGGCTTCCCGTGGAGGGCCAAAGGCCTCCTACAAACTGACATCATTTATCTGGCTAGGTGACTTTACTTACCCCTGGAAACAGGCCATCATTTGTGCCCAACACCCTCTGCCGGGCACCTGGCTTTGGCCACCTACACTCCCGAACGGAACAGGATTTCTTCCAGATGCAAGCTGCCACAAGTTGGAAGGCTGACTTCCCTTGGAGGTCCAAAGGCCTCCTACAAACTGACATCAGGCACCTGGGCAGCTGACTTTACTTACCCTTGGAAGCAGGCAATGCTTTGTGCCCAACTCCTTCTGCCGGGCACCCGGCCTCGGCCACCTACAATCCCAAATGGAACAGGATTTCTTCCAGATGCAAGCTGCCACAAGTTGGAAGCCTGGCTTCCCTTGGAGGGACAAAGGCCTCATACAAACTGACATCAGGCACCTGGGCAGCTGACTTTTCTTACCCCTGGAAACAGGCCATCATTTGTGCCCAACGCCATCTGCCGGGCACCTGGCCTCGGCCACCTACAATCCCGAACGGAACAGGATTTCTTCCAGATGCAAGCTGCCACCAGCTGGAAGCCTGGCTTCCCATGGAGGGCCAAAGGCTTCCTAGAAACTGACATCAAGCACCTGGGCAGCTGACTTTACTTACCCCGGGAAACAGGCCATCATTTGTGCCCAACTCCCTCTGCCGGGCACCTGGCCTCGGCCACCAATAATCCCGAATGGAACAGGATTTCTTCCAGATGCAAGCTGCCACAAACTAGAAGACTAGTTTCCCTAGGTGGGCCAAAAGCCTCCTACAAACTGACATCAGGCACCTGGGCGTCTGACTTTACTTACCCCTGGAAACAGGCCATCCTTTGTGCCCAACTCCCTCTGCCGGGCACCAGGCCTCGGCCACCTACAATCCCGAACGGAACAGGATTTCTTCCAGATGCAAGCTGCCACAAACGGGAAGACTTGCTTCCCTTGGAGGGCCAAAGGCCTCCTACAAACTGACATCAGGCACCTGGGCAGCTGACTTTTCTTACCCCTGGAAACAGGCCATCCTTTGTGCCCAACTCCCTCTGCCGGGCACCTGGCCTCGGCCACCTACAATCCCGAACGGAACAGGATTTCTTCCAGATGCAAGCTGCCACAAGCTGGAAGCCTGGCTTCCCATGGAGGGCCAAAGGCCTCCTAGAAACTGACATCAAGCACCTGGGCAGCTGACTTTACTTACCCCTGGAACCAGATCATCATTTGTGCCCAACTCCCTCTGTCGGGCACCTGGCCTCGGCCACCTACAATCCCGAATGGAACAGGATTTCTTCCAGATGCAAGCTGCCACAAACTAGAAGACTAGTTTCCCTTGGAGGGCCAAAGGCCTCCTAAAAACTGACATCAGGCACCTGGGCTGCTGACTTTACTTACCCCTGGAAACAGGCCATCCTTTGTGCCCAACTCCGTGTGGCGGGCACCCGGCATATGACACCTTCAATCCCGAACGGAACAGGATTTCTTCCAGATGCAAACTGCTAAAAACAGGAAGACTGGAATCCTTTGGAGGGCCAAAAGCCTCCTACAAACTGACATCAGGCACGTGGTTAGGTGACTTTACTTACTCCTAGAAAGAGGCCATCCTTTGTGCCCAACTCCACGGCCAGGCACCCGGGCTCGGCCACCTACAATCCCAAACGGAACAGGATTTCTTCCAGATGCAAACTTCCACATGTCGGAAGCGCGGCTTCCCTTGGAGGGCCAAAGGCCTCCTACAAACTGACATCAGGCACCTGGGCAGCTGACTTTACATACCCCTGGAAACAGGCCATCCTTTGTGCCAAACTCCCTCTGCCGGGTACCCGGCCTCGGCCACCTACAATCCCGAACGGAACAGGATTCTTCCAAATGCAAGCTGCACAAGTTGGAAGCCTGGCTTCCCTTGGAGGGCCAAAGGCCTCCTACAAACTGACATCAGGCACCTGGGCAGCTGACTTTCCTTACCCCTGGAAACCCGCCATCCTTTGTGCCCAACTCCCTCTGTCGGGCACCTGGCCTCAGCCACATACAATCCCTAACAAAACTGGATTTCTTCCAGATGCAAGCTGACACAAGCTGGAAGGCTAGCTTCTCTTGGAGGGCCAAAGGCCTCCTAAAAACTGACATCAGGCTCGTGGACAGGAGACTTAACCAATCCCTGGAAAGAAACCATCCTTTGTGCCCAACTCCCTCGGTGAGGCAGGCGGCATCGGCCACCTACAATCCCGAACGGAACAGGATTTCTTCCAGATGGAAGCTGCCACAAGCTGGAAGGCTGGCTTCCCTTGGAGGGGCAAAGGCCTCCTACAAACTGACATCAGGCACCTGGGCAGCTGACTTTACTTACCCCTGGAAACAGGCCATCCTTTGTTCCCAACTCCCTATGCCGGGCACCCGGCTTCGGGAACCTACAATCTTGAACGGAACAGGATTTTTTCCAGATGCAAGCTGCCTTGATCAGGAAGACTAGCATCACTTGGACAGCCAAAGGCCTGCTACAAACTGACATCAGGCACCTGGGCAGCTGACTTTACTTACCCGTGGAAACAGGCCATCCTTTGTGCCCAACTCCCTCACCCGGGCACCAGGCCTCAATCACATACGATGCCAAATGGAACAGGATTTCTTCAAGATGCAAGCTGCCACAAACTAGAAGCCTGGCTGCTCTTGGAGGGCCAAAGGCCTCCTACAAACTGACATCAGGCACCTGGGCAGCAGCCTTTACTTACCTCTGGAAACAGGTAATCCTTTGTGCCCAACTCCCTCTGCCGGGCACCCAGGCTCGGCCACCTACATTCCTGAACGGAACAGGATTTCTTCCAGATGCAAGCAGCCACAATTCTGAAGCCTGTTTTCGCGTAGAGCGCCAAAGGCCTCCTACAAACTGACATCAGGCACCTGGGCAGCTGACTTTACTTACCCCTGTAAAGAAGCTCTTCTTTGAGACCAACTTTGTGTGGCGGGCTCACGGCCCCGATATCTACAATCCCGAACGGAACAGGATTTCTCGTAGATGCAAGCTGCCACAAGTTGGAAGCCTGGCTTCCCGTGGAGGGCCAAAGGCCTCCTACAAACTGACATCATGTATCTGGCTAGGTGACTTTACTTACCCCAGGACGCAGGCCATCATTTGTGCCCAACACCCACTGCCGGGCACCCGGCCTCGGCCACCTACACTCCCGAACGGAACAGGATTTCTTCCAGATGCAAGATGCCACAAGTTGGAAGGCTGACTTCCCTTGGAGGTCCAAAGGCCTCCTACAAACTGACATCAGGCACCTGGGCAGCTGACTTTACTTACCCTTGGAAGCAGGCAATGCTTTGTGCCCAACTCCCTCTGCCGGGCACCAGGCCTCGGCCACCTACAATCCCGAACGGAACAGGATTTCTTCCAGATGCAAGCTGCCACAAGTTGGAAGCCTGGCTTGCCTTGGAGGGAGAAAGGCCTCATACAAACTGACATCAGGCACCTGGGAAGCTGACTTTACTTCCCCAGGAAACAGGCCATCCTCTGTGCCCAGCTCCCTCTGCCGGGCACCCGGCCTCGGCCACCTACAATCCCGAACTGAACAGGATTTCTTCCAGATGCAAGCTGCCAAATGCTGGAAGGCTGGCTTCCCTTGGAGGCTTAAAGGCCTCCTACAAACTGACGTCAGGCACCTGGGCAGCTGACTTTACTTACTCCTGGGAAAGGCCATCTTTGTGTCCAACTCCGTGTGGCGGGAACCCAGGCTAGGACACCTACAATCCCGAACGGAACAGGATTTCTTCCAGATGCACGCTTCCACAAGTTGGAAGCCCGGCATCCCATGGAGGGCCAAAGGCCTCCTACAAACTTACATCAGGCACCTGGGCTGCTGACTTTACTTACCCCTGGAAACAGGCCATCCTTTCTGCCCAACTCACTCCGCCAGGCATTCGGCCTCGGCCACCTACAATCCCGAACAAAACAAGATTTCTTCCAGATGCAAGCTGCCACAAAAAGGAAGCCTGGCTTTCCGCCGAGGGCTAAAGGCCTCTTACAAACTGACATCAGGCACCTGGGCAGCTGACTTTACTTACCTCTGGAAAGAAGCCCTCCTTTGAGACCAACTTTGTGTGGCGGGCACACGGCCCCGACATCTACAATCCCGAACGGAACAGGATTTCTTCCAGATGCAAGCTGCCACAAGTTGGATGCCCGGCTTCCCTTGGAGGGCCAAAGGTCTCCTACTAACAGACATCAGGAACCTTGGCAGCTGACTTTACTTACCCCTGGAAAGAAGCCATCGTTTGTTCCCAACTCCTTCAGCAGGGCACCCGGCTCCGGCCACCTACAATCCCGAACGGAACAGGATTTCTTCCAGATGCAAGCTGCCACAAGCAGGAAGCCTGGCTTCCCTTGGAGGGCCAAAGGCCTCCTACAAACTGACATCAGGCACCTGGGCAGCTGACTTTTCTTACCCCTGGAAACAGGCCATCCTTTGTGCCCAACTCCCTCTGCCGGGCACCTGGCCTCGGCCACCTACAATCCCGAACGGAACAGGATTTCTTCCAGATGCAAGCTGCTACCAGCTGGAAGCCTGGCTTCCCATGGAGGGCCAAAGGCCTCCTACAAACTGACATCAGGCACCTGGGCAGCTGACTTTTCTTACTCCTGGGAAAAGGCCATCTTTGTGTCCAACTCCGTGTGGCAGGAACCCAGGTCAGGAGACCTACAATCCCGAACGGAACAGGATTTCTTCCAGATGCACGCTTCCACAAGTTGGAAGCCCGGCATTCCATGGAGGGCCAAAGGCCTCCTACAAACTGACTTCAGGCACCTGAGCTGCTGACTTTACTTACCCCTGGAAACAGGCCATCCTTTGTGCCCAACTCCGTGTGGCGGGCACCCGGCATATGACACCTTCAATCCCGAACGGAACAGGATTTCTTTCAGATGCAAACTGCTACAAACAGGAAGACTGGAATCCTTTGGAGGGCCAAAAGCCTCGTACAAACTGACATCAGGCACGTGGTTAGGTGACTTTACTTACTCCTAGAAAGAGGCCATCCTTTGTGCCCAACTCCACGGCCAGGCACCCGGGCTCGGCCACCTACAATCCCAAACGGAACAGGATTTCTTCCAGATGCAAACTTCCACATGTCGGAAGCGCGGCTTCCCTTGGAGGGCCAAAGGCCTCCTACAAACTGACATCAGGCACCTGGGCAGCTGACTTTACATACCCCTGGAAACAGGCCATCCTTTGTGCCCAACTCCCTCTGCCGGGTACCCGGCCTCGGCCACCTACAATCCCGAACGCAACAGGATTCTTCCAGATGCAAGCTGCACAAGTTGGAAGCCTGGCTTCCCTTGGAGGGCCAAAGGCCTCCTACAAACTGACATCAGGCACCTGGGCAGCTGACTTTCCTTACCCCTGGAAACCCGCCATCCTTTGTGCCCAACTCCCTCTGTCGCGCACCTGGCCTCAGCCACATACAATCCCTAACAAAACTGGATTTCTTCCAGATGCAAGCTGACACAAGCTGGAAGGCTAGCTTCTCTTGGAGGGCCAAAGGCCTCCTAAAAACTGACATCAGGCTCGTGGACAGGAGACTTAACCAATCCCTGGAAAGAAACCATCCTTTGTGCCCAACTCCCTCGGTGAGGCAGGCGGCATCGGCCACCTACAATCCCGAACGGAACAGGATTTCTTCCAGATGGAAGCTGCCACAAGCTGGAAGGCTGGCTTCCCTTGGAGGGGCAAAGGCCTCCTACAAACTGACATCAGGCACCTGGGCAGCTGACTTTACTTACCCCTGGAAACAGGCCATCCTTTGTTCCCAACTCCCTCTGCCGGGCACCCGGCTTCGGGAACCTACAATCTTGAACGGAACAGGATTTTTTCCAGATGCAAGCTGCCTTGATCAGGAAGACTAGCATCACTTGGACAGCCAAAGGCCTGCTACAAACTGACATCAGGCACCTGGGCAGCTGACTTTACTTACCCGTGGAAACAGGCCATCCTTTGTGCCCAACTCCCTCTGCCGGGCACCCGGCTTCGGGAACCTACAATCTTGAACGGAACAGGATTTTTTCCAGATGCAAGCTGCCTTGATCAGGAAGACTAGCATCACTTGGACAGCCAAAGGCCTGCTACAAACTGACATCAGGCACCTGGGCAGCTGACTTTACTTACCCGTGGAAACAGGCCATCCTTTGTGCCCAACTCCCTCACCCGGGCACCAGGCCTCGGTCACATACGATGCCAAATGGAACAGGATTTCTTCAAGATGCAAGCTGCCACAAGCTAGAAGCCTGGCTGCTCTTGGAGGGCCAAAGGCCTCCTACAAACTGACATCAGGCACCTGGGCAGCAGCCTTTACTTACCTCTGGAAACAGGTAATCCTTTGTGCCCAACTCCCTCTGCCGGGCACCCAGGCTCGGCCACCTACATTCCTGAACGGAACAGGATTTCTTCCAGATGCAAGCAGCCACAATTCTGAAGCCTGTTTTCGCGTAGAGCGCCAAAGGCCTCCTACAAACTGACATCAGGCACCTGGGCACCTGAATTTACTTACCCCTGTAAAGAAGCTCTTCTTTGAGACCAACTTTGTGTGGCGGGCTCACGGGCCCCGATATCTACAATCCCGAACGGAACAGGATTTCTCGTAGATGCAAGCTGCCACAAGTTGGAAGCCTGGCTTCCCGTGGAGGGCCAAAGGCCTCCTACAAACTGACATCATGTATCTGGCTAGGTGACTTTACTTACCCCAGGAAGCAGGCCATCATTTGTGCCCAACACCCACTGCCGGGCACCCGGCCTCGGCCACCTACACTCCCGAAAGGAACAGGATTTCTTCCAGATGCAAGATGCCACAAGTTGGAAGGCTGACTTCCCTTGGAGGTCCAAAGGCCTCCTACAAACTGACATCAGGCACCTGGGCAGCTGACTTTACTTACCCTTGGAAGCAGGCAATGCTTTGTGTCCAACTCCCTCTGCCGGGCACCAGGCCTCGGCCACCTACAATCCCGAACGGAACAGGATTTCTTCCAGATGCAAGCTGCCACAAGTTGGAAGCCTGGCTTGCCTTGGAGGGAGAAAGGCCTCATACAAACTGACATCAGGCACCTGGGCAGCTGACTTTACTTCCCCAGGAAACAGGCCATCCTCTGTGCCCAGCTCCCTCTGCCGGGCACCCGGCCTCGGCCACCTACAATCCCGAACTGAACAGGATTTCTTCCAGATGCAAGCTGCCAAATGCTGGAAGGCTGGCTTCCCTTGGAGGCTTAAAGGCCTCCTACAAACTGACGTCAGGCACCTGGGCAGCTGACTTTACTTACTCCTGGGAAAGGCCATCTTTGTGTCCAACTCCGTGTGGCGGGAACCCAGGCTAGGACACCTACAATCCCGAACGGAACAGGATTTCTTCCAGATGCACGCTTCCACAAGTTGGAAGCCCGGCATCCCATGGAGGGCCAAAGGCCTCCTACAAACTGACATCAGGCACCTGGGCTGCTGACTTTACTTACCCCTGGAAACAGGCCATCCTTTCTGCCCAACTCACTCCGCCAGGCATTCGGCCTCGGCCACCTACAATCCCGAACAAAACAAGATTTCTTCCAGATGCAAGCTGCCACAAAAAGGAAGCCTGGCTTTCCGCCGAGGGCTAAAGGCCTCTTACAAACTGACATCAGGCACCTGGGCAGCTGACTTTACTTACCTCTGGAAAGAAGCCCTCCTTTGAGACCAACTTTGTGTGGCGGGCACACGGCCCCGACATCTACAATCCCGAACGGAACAGGATTTCTTCCAGAGGCAAGCTGCCACAAGTTGGATGCCCGGCTTCCCTTGGAGGGCCAAAGGTCTCCTACTAACAGACATCAGGAACCTGGGCAGCTGACTTTACTTACCCCTGGAAAGAAGCCATCCTTTGTTCCCAACTCCTTCAGCAGGGCACCCGGCTCCGGCCACCTACAATCCCGAACGGAACAGGATTTCTTCCAGATGCAAGCTGCCACAAGCAGGAAGCCTGGCTTCCCTTGGAGGGCCAAAGGCCTCCTACAAACTGACATCAGGCACCTGGGCAGCTGACTTTTCTTACCCCTGGAAACAGGCCATCCTTTGTGCCCAACTCCCTCTGCCGGGCACCTGGCCTCGGCCACCTACAATCCCGAACGGAACAGGATTTCTTCCAGATGCAAGCTGCCACCAGCTGGAAGCCTGGCTTCCCATGGAGGGCCAAAGGCCTCCTAGAAACTGACATCAAGCACCTGGGCAGCTGACTTTACTTACCCCTGGAACCAGGTCATCATTTGTGCCCAACTCCCTCTGTCGGCCCCTGGCCTCGGCCACCTACAATCCCGAATGGAACAGGATTTCTTCCAGATGCAAGCTGCCACAAGCTGGAAGCCTGGCTTCCCTTGGAGGGCCAAAGGCCTCCTACAAACTGACATCAGGCACCTGGGCAGCTGACTTTTCTTACTCCTGGGAAAAGGCCATCTTTGTGTCCAACTCCGTGTGGCGGGAACCCAGGTCAGGAGACCTACAATCCCGAACGGAACAGGATTTCTTCCAGATGCACGCTTCCACAAGTTGGAAGCCCGGCATTCCATGGAGGGCCAAAGGCCTCCTACAAACTGACTTCAGGCACCTGAGCTGCTGACTTTACTTACCCCTGGAAACAGGCCATCCTTTGTGCCCAACTCCGTGTGGCGGGCACCCGGCATATGACACCTTCAATCCCGAACGGAACAGGATTTCTTTCAGATGCAAACTGCTACAAACAGGAAGACTGGAATCCTTTGGAGGGCCAAAAGCCTCGTACAAACTGACATCAGGCACGTGGTTAGGTGACTTTACTTACTCCTAGAAAGAGGCCATCCTTTGTGCCCAACTCCACGGCCAGGCACCCGGGCTCGGCCACCTACAATCCCAAACGGAACAGGATTTCTTCCAGATGCAAACTTCCACATGTCGGAAGCGCGGCTTCCCTTGGAGGGCCAAAGGCCTCCTACAAACTGACATCAGGCACCTGGGCAGCTGACTTTACATACCCCTGGAAACAGGCCATCCTTTGTGCCCAACTCCCTCTGCCGGGTACCCGGCCTCGGCCACCTACAATCCCGAACGCAACAGGATTCTTCCAGATGCAAGCTGCACAAGTTGGAAGCCTGGCTTCCCTTGGAGGCCAAAGGCCTCCTACAAACTGACATCAGGCACCTGGGCAGCTGACTTTCCTTACCCCTGGAAACCCGCCATCCTTTGTGCCCAACTCCCTCTGTCGCGCACCTGGCCTCAGCCACATACAATCCCTAACAAAACTGGATTTCTTCCAGATGCAAGCTGACACAAGCTGGAAGGCTAGCTTCTCTTGGAGGGCCAAAGGCCTCCTAAAAACTGACATCAGGCTCGTGGACAGGAGACTTAACCAATCCCTGGAAAGAAACCATCCTTTGTGCCCAACTCCCTCGGTGAGGCAGGCGGCATCGGCCACCTACAATCCCGAACGGAACAGGATTTCTTCCAGATGGAAGCTGCCACAAGCTGGAAGGCTGGCTTCCCTTGGAGGGGCAAAGGCCTCCTACAAACTGACATCAGGCACCTGGGCAGCTGACTTTACTTACCCCTGGAAACAGGCCATCCTTTGTTCCCAACTCCCTCTGCCGGGCACCCGGCTTCGGGAACCTACAATCTTGAACGGAACAGGATTTTTTCCAGATGCAAGCTGCCTTGATCAGGAAGACTAGCATCACTTGGACAGCCAAAGGCCTGCTACAAACTGACATCAGGCACCTGGGCAGCTGACTTTACTTACCCGTGGAAACAGGCCATCCTTTGTGCCCAACTCCCTCTGCCGGGCACCCGGCTTCGGGAACCTACAATCTTGAACGGAACAGGATTTTTTCCAGATGCAAGCTGCCTTGATCAGGAAGACTAGCATCACTTGGACAGCCAAAGGCCTGCTACAAACTGACATCAGGCACCTGGGCAGCTGACTTTACTTACCCGTGGAAACAGGCCATCCTTTGTGCCCAACTCCCTCACCCGGGCACCAGGCCTCGGTCACATACGATGCCAAATGGAACAGGATTTCTTCAAGATGCAAGCTGCCACAAGCTAGAAGCCTGGCTGCTCTTGGAGGGCCAAAGGCCTCCTACAAACTGACATCAGGCACCTGGGCAGCAGCCTTTACTTACCTCTGGAAACAGGTAATCCTTTGTGCCCAACTCCCTCTGCCGGGCACCCAGGCTCGGCCACCTACATTCCTGAACGGAACAGGATTTCTTCCAGATGCAAGCAGCCACAATTCTGAAGCCTGTTTTCGCGTAGAGCGCCAAAGGCCTCCTACAAACTGACATCAGGCACCTGGGCACCTGAATTTACTTACCCCTGTAAAGAAGCTCTTCTTTGAGACCAACTTTGTGTGGCGGGCTCACGGCCCCGATATCTACAATCCCGAACGGAACAGGATTTCTCGTAGATGCAAGCTGCCACAAGTTGGAAGCCTGGCTTCCCGTGGAGGGCCAAAGGCCTCCTACAAACTGACATCATGTATCTGGCTAGGTGACTTTACTTACCCCAGGAAGCAGGCCATCATTTGTGCCCAACACCCACTGCCGGGCACCCGGCCTCGGCCACCTACACTCCCGAAAGGAACAGGATTTCTTCCAGATGCAAGATGCCACAAGTTGGAAGGCTGACTTCCCTTGGAGGTCCAAAGGCCTCCTACAAACTGACATCAGGCACCTGGGCAGCTGACTTTACTTACCCTTGGAAGCAGGCAATGCTTTGTGTCCAACTCCCTCTGCCGGGCACCAGGCCTCGGCCACCTACAATCCCGAACGGAACAGGATTTCTTCCAGATGCAAGCTGCCACAAGTTGGAAGCCTGGCTTGCCTTGGAGGGAGAAAGGCCTCATACAAACTGACATCAGGCACCTGGGCAGCTGACTTTACTTCCCCAGGAAACAGGCCATCCTCTGTGCCCAGCTCCCTCTGCCGGGCACCCGGCCTCGGCCACCTACAATCCCGAACTGAACAGGATTTCTTCCAGATGCAAGCTGCCAAATGCTGGAAGGCTGGCTTCCCTTGGAGGCTTAAAGGCCTCCTACAAACTGACGTCAGGCACCTGGGCAGCTGACTTTACTTACTC
>NW_027094727.1:0-59990 GCF_029207755.1 Chamaea fasciata
AACAGGCCATCATTTGTGCCTACCTCCCTCTGCTGGGAACCTGGCCTCGCCCCACTACAATCCCGAACGGAACAGGATTTCTTCCAGATGCAAGCTGCCACAAGCTGGAAACCTGGCTTCACTTGGAGGGCCAAAGGGCTCCTACAAAACTGACATCAGGCACCTGGGCAGCTGGACTTTCCTTACCCCCTGGAAACAGGCCATCCTTTGTGCTCAACTCTCCCTGCCGGTCCCACAGCTTCGGCCACCTACAATCCCCAACGGAACAGGAGTTCTTCCAGGTGCAAGCTGCCACAAGCTGGAAACGTGGCTTCACTTGGAGGGCCAAAGGCCTCCTACAAACTGGACATCAGGCACCAGGGCAGCTGACTTTACTTACCCCTGGAAACAGGCCATCGTTTGCGCCCAACTCCCTCTGCCGGGCACCAGGCCTCGGCCACCTAAAATCCCGAACGGAACAGGATTTCTTCCAGATGCATGCTGCCACAAGCTGGAAGCGTGGCTTTCCATGGAGGACCAAAGGCCTCCTACAAACTGACATCAGGCACCTGGGCAGCTGACTTTACTTTCCTCATGAAACAGGCCATCATTTGTGCCCATCTCCCTCTGCTGGGCACCTGGCCTCGGCCACCTACAATCCCGAACGGAACAGGATTTCTTCCAGATGCAAGCTGCCACAAACTGGAAGCGTGGCTTCACTTGGAGGGCCAAAGGCCTCCTACAAACTGACATCAGGCACCTGGGCAGCTGACTTTACTTACCCCTGGAAACAGCCCATCCTTTGTGTCCCACTCTCTCCGCCGGGCACCCAGCTCCGGACTCCTACAATCCTGAACAAAACAGGATTTCTTCCAGATGCAAGCTGCCACAAGCAGGAAGCCTGGCTTCCCATGGAGGGCCAAAGGCCTCCTACAAACTGACATCAGCCACCTGGGCGGCTGACTTTACTTACCCCTGGAAACTGGCCATCGTTTGTGCCCAACTCCCTCTGCCGGGCACCTGGCCTCGGCCACCTACAATCCCGAACGGAACAGGATTTCTTCCAGATGCTAGCTGCCACAAACTGGAAGACTAGCTTCCCTTGGAGGGCCAAAGGCCTCCTACAAACTGACATCAGGCACGTGGGCAGCTGACTTTACTTACCCCTGGAAACAGGCCATCCTTTGTGCCCAACTCCCTCTGTCGGGCCCACAGCTTTGGCCACCTACAATCCGGAACGGAACAGGAGTTCTTCCAGAGGCAAGCTGCCACAAGCTGGAAACGTGGCTTCACTTGGAGGGCCAAAGGCCTCCTACAAACTGACATCAGGCACCAGGGCAGCTGACTTTACTTTCCTCATGAAACAGGCCATCATTTGTGCCTAACTCCCTCAGCCGGGCACCTGGCCTCGGCCACCTACAATCTCGAACGGAACAGGATTTCTTCCAGATGCAAACTGCCACAAGCAGGAAGCCTGGCTTCCCATGGAGGGCCAAAGGCCTCCTACAAACTGACATCAGGCACCTGGGCAGCTGACTTTACTTACTCCTGGAAACAGGACATCCTTTGTGCCCAACTCCCTCTGCCGGGCACCTGGCCTCGGCCACCTACAATCCCGAACGGAACAGCATTTCTTCCAGATGCAAGCTGCCTTGAACATAAAGACTAGCTTCCCTTGGAAAGCCAAAGGCCTCCTACAAACTGACATCAGGCACCTGGGCAGCTGACTTTACTTACCCCTGGAAACAGCACATCCTTTGTGCCCAATTCCCTCTGCCGGGCACCAGGCCTTGGCCACCTACAATCCCGAACGGAACAGGATTTCTTCCCGATGCAAGCTGCCACAAGCAGGAAGCCTGGCTTCCCATGGAGGGCCAAAGGCCTCCTACAAACTGACATCAGGCACCTGGGCAGCTGACTTTACTTACCCCTGGAAACAGGACATCCTTTGTGCCCAACACCCTCTGCCGGGCACCTGGCCTCGGCCACCTACAATCCCGAACGGAACAGGATTTCTTCCAGACGCAAGCTGCCACAAACTGGAAGACTAGCTTCCCTTGGAGGGCCAAAGGCCTCCTACAAACTGACATCAGGCACCTGGGATTCTGACTTTACTTACCCCTGGAAACAGCCCATCCTTTGTGCCCAACTCCCTCTGCCGGGCCCACAGCTTCAGCCACCTACAATCCCGAAAGGAACAGGAGATCTTCCAGATGCAAGCTGCCACAAGCTGGAAACGTGGCTTCACTTGGAGGGCCAAAGGCCTCCTACAAACAGACATCAGGCACCTGGGCAGCTGACTTTATTTACCCCTGGAAACAGGCCATCATTTGTGCCCAACTCCCTCTGCGGGGCACCCGGCCTCGGCCATCGACAATCTTGAACGGAACAGGATTTCTTCCAGATGCAAGCTGCCACAAGTTGGAAGCCCGACTTCCCTTGGAGGCTTAAAGGCCTCCTACAAACTGACATCAGGTATCTGAGTAGGTGACTTTACTTACCCCTGGAAGCAGGCCATCATTTGTGCCCAACACCCTCTGCCGGGCACCCGGCCTCCGCCACCTACAATCCCGAACGGAACAAGATTTCTTCCAGATGCAAGGTGCCACAAGCTGGAAGCGTGGCTTCCCGTGGAGGGCCCAAGGCCTCCTACAAACTGACATCAGGCACCTGGGTAGGTTACTTTACTTACCCCTGGAAGAAAGCAATCCTTTGTGCGTAACCACCTCTGCCAGGCACCAGGCCTCGGCCACCTACAATCCCGAACGGAACACGATTTCTTCCAGATGAAAGCTGCCACATGCTGGAATCCCGGCTTCCCGTGGAACGCCAAAGCCCTCCTACAAACTTACATCAGGTACCTGGGCAGCTGACTTTACTTACCTCTGGAAACACGCCATCCTTTGGACCCAACTCCCCCTGCCGGGCACCCGGCCTTGGCCACCTACAATCCCGAACGGAACAGGATTTCTTCCAGATGCAAGCTGCCACAAGCTGGAAGGCTGGCTTCCCTTGGAGGGCCAAAGGCCTCCTACAAACTGACATTAGGCTCCTGGGCAGCTGACTTTACTTACCCCTGGAAACAGGCCATCATTTGTGCTCATCTCCCTCTGCCGAGGACCCGTCCTCGGCTACCGACAATCCCGAACGGAACAGGATTTCTTCCAGATGCATGCTGCAACAAGTTGGAAGCCCGGCATCCCTTGGAGGGCCAAAGGCCTCCTACAAACTGACATCAGGTATCTGGCTAGGTGACTTTACTTACCCCTGGAAGCAGGCCATCCTTTGTGCCCAACACCCTCTGCCGGAAACCCAGCCTCGGCCACCTACAATCTTGAATGGAACAGGATTTCTTCCAGATGCAAGCTGCCACAAGCTGGAAGCCTTGCATCTCTTCGAGGGCCAAATGCCTCCTACAAATGACATAAGGCACGTGGGCATCTGACTTCATTTACCCCTGGAAACAGGCCATCATTTGTGCCCAACTCCCTCTGCGGGGCACCCGGCTTCGGGCCACCGACAATCTTGAATGGAACAGGATTTCTTCCAGATGCAAGCTGCCACAAGCTCAAAGACTGGCGTCCCGTGGAGGGCCAAAGGCCTCCTTCAAAGTGGACCATCAGGCGGACTGGGCAGCTGACTTTACTTTCCCTGGAAGCAAGCAATCCTTTGTGCCCAATTCCCACTGCCGGGCACCTGGCCTCGGCCACCTACAATCCCGAACGGAACAGGATTTCTTCCAGATGCAAGCTGCCACAAGCTGGAAGCCTGGCTTCCCGTGGGGGGCCAAAGGCCTACTACAAACTGACATCAGGCACCTGGGTAGTTTACTTTACTTACCCCTGGAAGCAAGCAATCCTTTGTGAGTAAACCCCTCTGCCAGGCACCAGGCCTCGGCCACCTACAATCCCGAACGGAACAGGATTTCTTCCAGATGCAGACTGCTTTAAACAGGAAGACTGGAATCCCTTGGAGGGCCAATAGCCTCCGACCAACTGACATCAGGCACCTGGGCAGGTGACTTTACTTACCACTGAACACAGGCCATCTTTTGTGCCCAACTCCCTCTGCTGGGCACCCGGCCTCGACCACAAACAGTCTTGAACAGAGCAGGATTTCTTCCAGATGCAAGCTGCCACAAGTTGGAAGCTCTGCTTCCCTAGGAGGGCCAACGGCCTTCTACAAGCTGACATCAGGCACCTGGGCAGCTGACTTTACTTACCACTGGAAACAGGCCATCCTTCCTGCCCAACTCCCTCAGCCAGGCACCCGGCCTCGACCACCTACAATCCCGAACAAAACAGGATTTCTTCCAGATGCAAGCTGCCACAAACAGGAAGCCTGACTTTCCGTCGAGGGCTAAAGGCCTCTTACAAACTGAGATCAGGCTCCTGGGCAGCTGACGTTGCTTACCAATGGAAAAAGGCCATCCCTTGTGCCCAGCTCCGTGTGGCATGCACCCGGCCTAGGACACCTACAATCCCGAACAGAACAGGATTTCTTCCAGATGCAAGCTGCCACAAGCTGGAAGCCTGGCTTCTCTTGGAGGACCAAAGGCCTCCTACAAACTGACATCAGGCACCTGGACAGCTGACTTTACTTACCCCAGGAAAAAGGCCATCATTTGTGCCCAACTCCGTGTGGCGGGAACCCAGCCTAGGACACCTACAATCCCGAACGAAACAGGATTTCTTCCAGATGCAAGCTGCCACAAGCTGGAATCCAGGCTTCTCTTGGAGGGCCCAGGGCCTCGTACAACTGACATCAGGTATCTGGGTAGGTGACTTTACTTACCCCGGGAATCAGGCCAACGTTTGTGCCCATCACCCTCTGCCTAGCACCCGGCATCGGCCACCTACAATTTTGAACAGAAAAGGATTTCTTCCAGATGCAAGCTGCCACAAGCTGGAAGCCTGGCTTCCCGTGGAGCGCCAAAGGCCTCCTACAAACTGACATCAGGCACCTGGGCAGCTGACTTTACTTACCCCTGGAAACAGGACATCCTTTGTGCCTATCTCCCTCAGCTGGGCACCCAGCTCCGGCCACCTACAATCCCGAACGGAACAGGATTTCTTCCTGATGCAAACTGCCTTGAACAGGAAGACAAGCTTCCCTTGGAGGGCCAAAGGCCTCCTACAAACTGACATCAGGCACCTGGGCAGCTGACTTTACTTACCCCTGGAAATAGGCCGTCATTTGTGCCCAACTCCCTCTGCCGGACACCAGGCCTCGCCCACCTACAGTCTTGAACGGAACAGGATTTCTTCCAGATGCAAGCTGCCACAAGCAGGAAGCCTGGCTTCCCATGGAGGGCCAAAGGCCTCCTACATACTGACATCAGGCACCTGGGAAGCTGACTTTACTTTCCTCATGAAACAGGCCATCATTTGTGCCCAACTCCCTCTGCCGGGCACCTGGCCCTCGGCCACCTACAATCCCGAACGGAACAGGATTTCTTCCAGATACAAGCTGCCACAAACTTGAAGCCTGGCTTCCCTTGGAGGGGCAAAGCACTCCTACAAACTGACATCAGGCACGTGGGCAGCTGACTTTACTTACCCCTGGAAACAGGACATCCTTTGTGCCCAACTCCCTCTGCCGGGCACCAGGCCTCGGCCACCTACAATCCCGAACGAAACAGGATTTCTTCTAGATGCAAGCTGCCACATGTTGGAAGCCTGGCTTCCCTTGGAGGGCCAAAGGACTCCTACAAACTGACATCAGCCACCTGGGCAGCTGACTTTACTTACCCCTGGGAAAAGGCCATCCTTTGTGTCCAACTCTGTGTGTCGAGAACCCAGGCTAGGACACCTACAATACCGAACGGAACGGGATTTCTTCCAGATGCACGCTGCCACAAGTTGGAAGCCCTGCATCCCATGGAGGGCCAAAGGCCTCCGACAAACTGATATCAGGTATCTGGCTAGGTGACTTTACTTACTCCTTCAAGCAGGCCATCCTTTGTGCCCAACTCCCTCTGCCGGGCACCCGGACTCAGCCACCTACAATCCCGAACGTAACAGGATTTCTTCCAGATGCAAGCTGCACAAGCTGGAAGGCTGGCTTCTCTTGGCGGCCCAAAAGCCTCCTACAAACTGACATCAGGCACCTGGGCAGCTGACTTTACTTACCCCTGGAAAAAGGCCATTCTTTGTGCCTAACTCCCTCTGCAGGGCACCCGGCCTCGGCCACCTACAATCTTGAACGGAACAGGATATCTTCCAGATGCAAGCTGCCACATGTTAGAAGCCCGGCTTTCCTTGGAGGCTTAAAGGCCTCCTACAAACTGACCTCAGGTATCTGGGTAGGTGACTTTACTTACCCCTGGATGCAGGCCATTATATGCCCAACACCCTCTGCCGGGCACCCGGCCTCGGCCACCTACAGTCCCGAACGGAACAGGATTTCTTCCAGATGCAAGCTGCCGCAAGTTGGAAGCCTGGCTTCCCGTGGAGGGCCAAAGGCCTCCTATAAACAGACATCAGGCACCTGGGCAGCTGACTTTACTTACCCCTGGAAACAGTCCAGTATTTGTGCCCAACTTCCTCTGCCGGGCACCCTGCTCCGGCCACCTACAATCCCGAACGTAACAGGATTTCTTCCAGATGCAAGCTGCCACAAGCAGGAAGCCTGGCTTCTCTTGGAGGGTCAAAGGCCTCCTACAAACTGACATCAGGCACCTGGGCAGCTGACTTTACTTATCCCTGGAAACAGGCCATCCTTTGTGCCCAACTCCCTCTGCCGGGCACCTGGCCTCGGCCACCTACAATCCCGAACGGAACCGGAGTTCTTCCAGATGCCAAGCTGCCACAAGCTGAAACGTGGTTTCCTTTGGAGGGCCATTGGCCTCCTACAAACTGACATCAGGCACCTGGGCAGCTGACTTGACTACCCCTGGAAACAGGCCATCCTTTGTGCCCAACTCCCCTCTGCCGGGCACCTGGCCCTCGGCCACCTACAATCCCGAACGGAACAGGATTTCTTCCCGATGCAAGCTGCCACAAACTGGAAGACTGGTTTCCATGGAGGACCAACAGGCCTCCTACAAACTGACATCAGGCACCTGGGCAGCTGACTTTACTTACTCCTGAAACAGCCCATCCTTTGTGCCCAACTTCCTCTGCCGGGCACCAGGCCTCGGCCACCTACAATCCTGAACGAAACAGGATTTCTTCCAGATGCAAGCTGCCACAAGCAGGAAGCCTGGCTTCCCATGGAGGGCCAAAGGCCTCCTACAAACTGACATCAGGCACGTGGGCAGCTGACTTTACTTACCCCTCTAAACAGGACATCCTTTGTGCCCAACTCCCTCTGCCGGGCACCTGGCCTCGGCCACCTACAATCCCGAACGAAACAGCATTTCTTCCAGATGCAAGCTGCCACAAGCTGGAAGACTAGCTTCCCTTGGAGGGCCAAAGGCCTCCTACAAACTGACATCAGGCACCTGGGCAGCTGACTTTACTTACCCCTGGAAACAGGACATCCTTTGTGCCTAACTCCCTCAGCTGGGCACCCAGCTCCGGCCACCTACAATCCCGAACGGAACAGGATTTCTTCCTGATGCAAACTGCCTTGAACAGGAAGACAAGCTTCCCTTGGAGGGCCAAAGGCCTCCTACAAACTGACATCAGGCACCCGGGCAGCTGACTTTACTTACCCCTGGAAACAGGCCGTCATTTGTGCCCAACTCCCTCTGCCGGACACCAGGCCTCGCCCACCTACAGTCTTGAACGGAACAGGATTTCTTCCAGATGCAAGCTGCCACAAGCAGGAAGCCTGGCTTCTCATGGAGGGCCCAAAGGCCTCCTACATACTGACATCAGGCACCTGGGAAGCTGACTTTACTTTCCTCATGAAACAGGCCATCATTTGTGCCCAACTCCCTCTGCCGGGCACCTGGCCTCGGCCACCTACAATCCCGAACGGAACAGGATTTCTTCCAGATACAAGCTGCCACAAACTTGAAGCCTGGCTTTTCTTGGAGGGGCAAAGGACTCCTACAAACTGACATCAGGCACGTGGGCAGCTGACTTTACTTACCCCTGGAAACTGGCCATCCTTTGTGCCCAACTCCCTCTGCCGGGCACCTGGCCGCGGCCACCTACAATCCCGAACGGAACAGGATTTCTTCCCGATGCAAGCTGCCACTAGCTGGAAGCCTGGCTTCCCATGGAGGGCCAAAGGCCTCCTACAAACTGACATCAGGCACGTGGGCAGCTGACTTTACTTACCCCTGGAAACAGGACATCCTTTGTGCCCAACTCCCTCTGCCGGGCACCAGGCCTCGGCCACCTGCAATCTCGAACAGATCAGTATTACTTCCCGATGCAAGCTGCCACAAGCTGGAAGCCTGGCTTCCCATGGAGGACCAATAGCCACCTGCAAACTGACATCAGGCACCTGGGCAGCTGACTTTACTTACCCCTGGAAACAGCCCATCCTTTGTGTCCAACTCCCTCATCCGGACACCCAGCTCCGGCCACCTACAATCCCGAACGGAACACGATTTCTTCCAGATGCAAGCTGCCACAAGCAGGAAGCCTGGCTTCCCATAAAGGGCCAAAGGCCTCCTACAAACTGACATCAGGCACCTGGGCAGCTGACTTTACTTACCCCTGGAAACAGGCCATCCTTTGTGCCCAACTCGCTCTGCCGGGCCCACAGCTTCGGCCACCTACAATCCCGAACGGAACAGGATTTCTTCCAGATGCAAGCTGCCTTGAACATAAAGACTAGCTTCCCTTGGAGGGCCAAAGGCCGCCTACAAACTGACATCAGGCACCTGGGCAGCTGACTTTACTTACCCCTGGAAACAGTCCATCCTTTGTGCCCAACTCCCTCTGCCGGGCACCAGGCCTTGGCCACCTACAATCCCGAACGGAACAGGATTTCTTCCAGACGCAAGCTGCCACAAACTGGAAGACTAGCTTCCCTTGGAGGGCCAAAGGCCTCCTACAAACTGACATCAGGCACCTGGGATGCTGACTTTACTTACCCCTGGAAACAGCCCATCCTTTGTGCCCAAATCTTTCTGCCGGGATCACAGCTTCGGCCACCTACAATCCCGAAAGGAACAGGAGATCTTCCAGATGCAAGCTGCCACAAGCTGGAAACGTGGCTTCACTTGGAGGGCCAAAGGCCTCCTACAAACTGACATCAGGCACGTGGGCAGCTGACTTTACTTACCCCTGGAAACAGGCCATCCTTTGTGCCCAACTCCCTCTGCCGGACACCTGGCCGCGGTCACCTACAATCCCGAACGGAACAGCATTTCTTCCCGATGCAAGCTGCCACTAGCTGGAAGCCTGGCTTCCCATGGAGGACCAAAGGCCTCCTACAAACTGACATCAGGCACTTGGGCAGCTGACTTTACTTTCCTCATGAAACAGGCCATCATTTGTGCCTACCTCCCTCTGCTGGGAACCTGGCCTCGGCCACCTACAATCCCGAACGGAACAGGATTTCTTCCAGATGCAAGGTGCCACAAGCTGGAAGCGTGGCTTCCCGTGGAGGGCCCAAGGCCTCCTACAAACTGACATCAGGCACCTGGGTAGGTTACTTTACTTACCCCTGGAAGCAAGCAATCCTTTGTGCGTAACCACCTCTGCCAGGCACCAGGCCTCGGCCACCTACAATCCCGAACGGAACAAGATTTCTTCCAGATGCAGACTGCTTTAAACAGGAAGACTGGAATCCCTTGGAGGGCCAAAGGCCTCCTACAAACTGACATCAGGCACCTGGGCTGCTGACTTTACTTACCCCTGGAAACACGCCATCCTTTGGGCCCAACTCCCTCGGCCAGGCACCTGGCCTCGGCCACCTACAATCCCGAACGGAGCACGATTTCTTCCAGATGAAAGCTGCCACATGTTGGAATCCCGGCTTCCCGTGGAACGCCAAAGCCCTCCTACAAACTTACATCAGGTACCTGGGCAGCTGACTTTACTTACCTCTGGAAACACGCCATCCTTTGGACCCAACTCCCCCTGCCGGGCACCCGGCCTTGGCCACCTACAATCCCGAACGGAACAGGATTTCTTCCAGATGCAAGCTGCCACAAGCTGGAAGGCTGGCTTCCCTTGGAGGGCCAAAGGCCTCCTACAAACTGACATTAGGCTCCTGGGCAGCTGACTTTACTTACCCCTGGAAACAGGCCATCATTTGTGCTCATCTCCCTCTGCCGAGGACCCGGCCTCGGCTACCGACAATCCCGAACGGAACAGGATTTCTTCCAGATGCATGCTGCCACAAGTTGGAAGCCCGGCATCCCTTGGAGGGCCAAAGGCCTCCTACAAACTGACATCAGGTATCTGGCTAGGTGACTTTACTTACCCCTGGAAGCAGGCCATCCTTTGTGCCCAACACCCTCTGCCGGAAACCCAGCCTCGGCCACCTACAATCTTGAATGGAACAAGATTTCTTCCAGATGCAAGCTGCCACAAGCTGGAAGCCTTGCATCTCTTGGAGGGCCAAAGGCCTCCTACAAACTGACATAAGGCACGTGGGCATCTGACTTCATTTACCCCTGGAAACAGGCCATCATTTGTGCCCAACTCCCTCTGCGGGGCACCCGGCTTCGGCCACCGACAATCTTGAATGGAACAGGATTTCTTCCAGATGCAAGCTGCCACAAGCTCAAAGCCTGGCGTCCCGTGGAGGGCCAAAGGCCTCCTTCAAAGTGACATCAGGCGACTGGGCAGCTGACTTTACTTTCCCCTGGAAGCAAGCAATCCTTTGTGCCCAATTCCCACTGCCGGGCACCTGGCCTCGGCCACCTACAATTCCGAACGGAACAGGATTTCTTCCAGATGCAAGCTGCCACAAGCTGGAAGCCTGGCTTCCCGTGGGGGGCCAAATGCCTACTACAAACTGACATCAGGCACCTGGGTAGTTTACTTTACTTACCCCTGGAAGCAAGCAATCCTTTGTGCGTAAACTCCCTCTGCCAGGCACCAGGCCTCGGCCACCTACAATCCCGAACAGAACAGGATTTCTTCCAGATGCAGACTGCTTTAAACAGGAAGACTGGAATCCCTTGGAGGGCCAATAGCCTCCGACCAACTGACATCAGGCACCTGGGCAGGTGACTTTACTTACCACTGAACACAGGCCATCTTTTGTGCCCAACTCCCTCTGCTGGGCACCCGGCCTCGACCACAAACAGTCTTGAACAGAGCAGGATTTCTTCCAGATGCAAGCTGCCACAAGTTGGAAGCTTGGCTTCCCTAGGAGGGCCAGCGGCCTTCTACAAGCTGACATCAGGCACCTGGGCAGCTGACTTTACTTACCACTGGAAACAGGCCATCCTTCCTGCCCAACTCCCTCAGCCAGGCACCCGGCCTCGACCACCTACAATCCCGAACAAAACAGGATTTCTTCCAGATGCAAGCTGCCACAAACAGGAAGCCTGACTTTCCGTCGAGGGCTAAAGGCCTCTTACAAACTGAGATCAGGCTCCTGGGCAGCTGACGTTGCTTACCCATGGAAAAAGGCCATCCCTTGTGCCCAGCTCCGTGTGGCATGCACCCGGCCTAGGACACCTACAATCCCGAACAGAACAGGATTTCTTCCAGATGCAAGCTGCCACAAGCTGGAAGCCTGGCTTCTCTTGGAGGACCAAAGGCCTCCTACAAACTGACATCAGGCACCTGGAACGCTGACTTTACTTACCCCAGGAAAAAGGCCATCATTTGTGCCCAACTCCGTGTGGCGGGAACCCAGCCTAGGACACCTACAATCCCGAACGAAACAGGATTTCTTCCAGATGCAAGCTGCCACAAGCTGGAATCCAGGCTTCTCTTGGAGGGCCCAGGGCCTCGTACAACTGACATCAGGTATCTGGGTAGGTGACTTTACTTACCCCGGGAATCAGGCCAACGTTTGTGCCCATCACCCTCTGCCTAGCACCCGGCATCGGCCACCTACAATTTTGAACAGAAAAGGATTTCTTCCAGATGCAAGCTGCCAGAAGCTGGAAGCCTGGCTTCCCGTGGAGCGCCAAAGGCCTCCTACAAACTGACATCAGGCACCTGGGCAGCTGACATTACTTACCCCGGGAAGCAGGCCATCCTTTGTGCACAAATCCCTCTGCCTAGCACCCGGCCTCGGCCACCTACAATCCCGAACGAAACAGGATTTCTTCTAGATGCAAGCTGCCACATGTTGGAAGCCTGGCTTCCCTTGGAGGGCCAAAGGACTCCTACAAACTGACATCAGCCACCTGGGCAGCTGACTTTACTTACCCCTGGGAAAAGGCCATCCTTTGTGTCCTACTCTGTGTGTCGAGAACCCAGGCTAGGACACCTACAATACCGAACGGAACGGGATTTCTTCCAGATGCACGCTGCCACAAGTTGGAAGCCCTGCATCCCATGGAGGGCCAAAGGCCTCCGACAAACTGATATCAGGTATCTGGCTAGGTGACTTTACTTACTCCTTCAAGCAGGCCATCCTTTGTGCCCAACTCCCTCTGCCGGGCACCCGGACTCAGCCACCTACAATCCCGAACGTAACAGGATTTCTTCCAGATGCAAGCTGCACAAGCTGGAAGGCTGGCTTCTCTTGGCGGCCCAAAAGCCTCCTACAAACTGACATCAGGCACCTGGGCAGCTGACTTTACTTACCCCTGGAAAAAGGCCATTCTTTGTGCCTAACTCCCTCTGCAGGGCACCCGGCCTCGGCCACCTACAATCTTGAACGGAACAGGATATTTTCCAGATGCAAGCTGCCACATGTTAGAAGCCCGGCTTTCCTTGGAGGCTTAAAGGCCTCCTACAAACTGACCTCAGGTATCTGGGTAGGTGACTTTACTTACCCCTGGATGCAGGCCATTATATGCCCAACACCCTCTGCCGGGCACCCGGCCTCGGCCACCTACAGTCCCGAACGGAACAGGATTTCTTCCAGATGCAAGCTGCCGCAAGTTGGAAGCCTGGCTTCCCGTGGAGGGCCAAAGGCCTCCTATAAACAGACATCAGGCACCTGGGCAGCTGACTTTACTTACCCCTGGAAACAGTCCAGTATTTGTGCCCAACTTCCTCTGCCGGGCACCCTGCTCCGGCCACCTACAATCCCGAACGTAACAGGATTTCTTCCAGATGCAAGCTGCCACAAGCAGGAAGCCTGGCTTCTCTTGGAGGGTCAAAGGCCTCCTACAAACTGACATCAGGCACCTGGGCAGCTGACTTTACTTATCCCTGGAAACAGGCCATCCTTTGTGCCCAACTCCCTCTGCCGGGCACCTGGCCTCGGCCACCTACAATCCCGAACGGAACCGGAGTTCTTCCAGATGCAAGCTGCCACAAGCTGAAACGTGGCTTCCCTTGGAGGGCCATTGGCCTCCTACAAACTGACATCAGGCACCTGGGCAGCTGACTTTACTTACCCCTGGAAACAGGCCATCCTTTGTGCCCAACTCCCTCTGCCGGGCACCTGGCCTCGGCCACCTACAATCTCGAACGGAACAGGATTTCTTCCCGATGCAAGCTTCCACAAACTGGAAGACTGGTTTCCCATGGAGGACCAAAGGCCTCCTACAAACTGACATCAGGCACCTGGGCAGCTGACTTTACTTACTCCTGGAAACAGCCCATCCTTTGTGCCCAACTTCCTCTGCCGGGCACCAGGCCTCGGCCACCTACAATCCTGAACGAAACAGGATTTCTTCCAGATGCAAGCTGCCACAAGCAGGAAGCCTGGCTTCCCATGGAGGGCCAAAGGCCTCCTACAAACTGACATCAGGCACGTGGGCAGCTGACTTTACTTACCCCTCTAAACAGGACATCCTTTGTGCCCAACTCCCTCTGCCGGGCACCTGGCCTCGGCCACCTACAATCCCGAACGAAACAGCATTTCTTCCAGATGCAAGCTGCCACAAGCTGGAAGACTAGCTTCCCTTGGAGGGCCAAAGGCCTCCTACAAACTGACATCAGGCACCTGGGCAGCTGACTTTACTTACCCCTGGAAACAGGACATCCTTTGTGCCTAACTCCCTCAGCTGGGCACCCAGCTCCGGCCACCTACAATCCCGAACGGAACAGGATTTCTTCCTGATGCAAACTGCCTTGAACAGGAAGACAAGCTTCCCTTGGAGGGCCAAAGGCCTCCTACAAACTGACATCAGGCACCTGGGCAGCTGACTTTACTTACCCCTGGAAACAGGCCGTCATTTGTGCCCAACTCCCTCTGCCGGACACCAGGCCTCGCCCACCTACAATCTTGAACGGAACAGGATTTCTTCCAGATGCAAGCTGCCACAAGCAGGAAGCCTGGCTTCCCATGGAGGGCCAAAGGCCTCCTACATACTGACATCAGGCACCTGGGAAGCTGACTTTACTTTCCTCATGAAACAGGCCATCATTTGTGCCCAACTCCCTCTGCCGGGCACCCGGCTTCGGGTACCTACAATCCTGAACGGAATAGGATTTTTTCCAGATGGAAGCTGCATTGAACAGGAAGACTAGCATCACTTGGAGAGCCAAAAGCCTGCTACAAACTGACATCAGGCACCTGGGCAGCTGACTTTACTTACCCCTGGAAACAGGCCATCCTTTGTTCCCAACTCCTGCAGCAGGGCACCTGGCCTCGGCCACCTACAATCCCAAACGGAGCAGGATTTCTTCAAGATGCAAGCTGCCACAAGCTGGAAGCCTGGCTTCCCTTGGAGGGCCAAAGGCCTGCTACAAACTGACATCAGGCACCTGGGCAGCTGACTTTACTTACCGCTGGAAACAGGCCATCATTTGTGCCCAACTCCCTCTGCCGGGCACCTGGCCTCGGCCACCTACCATCCCGAATGGAACAGGATTTCTTCCAGATGCAAGCTGCCACAAACTGGTAGACTTGCTTCGCTTGGATGGCCAAAGGCCTCCTACAAACTGACATCAGGCACCTGGGCAGCTGACTTTACTTACCCCTTGAAACAGGCCATTCTTTGTTCCCGATTCCTTCAGCAGGGCACCCGGCTCCAGCCACCTACACTCCCAAACGAAACAGGATTTCTTCCAGATGCAAGCTGCCACAAGCTGGAAGCCAGGCTTCCCTTGGAGGGCCAAAGGCCTCCTACAAACTGACATCAGGCACCTGGGCAGCTGACTTTACTTACCCCTGGAAACAGGCCATCCTTTGTGCCCAACTCCCTCTGCCGGGCACCTGGCCTCGGCCACCTACATTCCCAAATAGAATAGGATTTCTTCCAGATGCAAGCAGCCACGAACTGGAAGACTTGCTTCCCTTGGAGGGCCAAAGGCCTCCTACAAACTGACATCAGGCACCTGGGCAGCTAACTTTACTTACCCCTGGAAACAGGCCATCCTTTGTTCCCAACTCCCTTAGCCGGACACCAGGCCTCGGCCACCTACGATCCCAAACGGAACAGGATTTCTTCCAGATGCAAGCTGCACAAACTGTAAGCCTGGCTGCTCTTGGAAAGCCAATGGCCTCCTACAAACTGACATCAGGCACCTGGGCAGCTGACTTTACTTACCCCTGGAAACAGGCCATCCTTTGTGCCCAACTCCCTCTGCCGGGCACCAGGCCTCGGCCACCTACAATCCCAAACGGAACAGGATTTCTTCCAGACGCAAGCTGCCACAATCTCGAAGACTAGCTTCCCGTGGATGGCCAAAGGCCTCCTACAAACTGACATCAGGCACCTGGGCAGCTGACTTTACTTACCCCTGGAAACAGGCCATCATTTGTGCCCAACTCTTTCTGCCGGGCACCTGGCCGCGGCCACCTACAATCCCGAACGGAACAGGATTTCTTCCAGATGCAAGCTGCCACAAGCTGGAAGCCTGGCTTCCCATGGAGGGCCAAAGGCCTCCTACAAACTGACATCAGGCACCTGGGCAGCTAACTTTACTTACCCCTGGAAACAGGCCATCATTTGTGCCCAACTCCCTCTGCCGGGCACCAGGCCTCGGACACCTACAATCCCGAATGGAACAGGATTTCTTCCAGATGCAAGCTGCCACATGCTGGAAGCCTGGCTTCCCTTGGAGGGCCAAAGGCCTCCTACAAACTGACATCAGGCACCTGGGCAGCTGACTTTACTTACCACTGGAAACAGGCCATCCTTTGTGACCAACTCCCTCTGCCGGGCACCTGGCTTCAAGAACCTACAATCTTGAACGGAATAGGATTTTTTCCAGATGGAAGCTGCATTGAACAGGAAGACTAGCATCACTTGGAGAGCCAAAGGCCTGCTACAAACTGACATCAGGCACCTGGGCAGCTGACTTTACTTACCCCTGGAAACAGGTTCTCATTTTTGCCCAACCCCCACATTTGGGCACCAGGCCTCGGTCACCTACGATCCCAAACGGAACATGATTTCTTCCAGATGCAAGCTGCCACAAGCTGGAAGCCTGGCTTCCCATGGAGGGCCAAAGTCCTCCTACAAACTGACATCAGGCACCTGGGCAGCTGACTTTACTTACCCCTGGAAACAGGCCATCCTTTGTTCCCAACTCCTGCAGCAGGGCACCTGGCCTCGGCCACCTACAATCCCAAACGGAACAGGATTTCTTCAAGATGCAAGCTGCCACAAGCTGGAAGCCTGGCTTCCCATGGAGGGCCAAAGGCCTGCTAAACACTGATTCAAGGCACCTGGGCAGCTGACTTTACTAACCCTTGGAAACAGGCCATCATTTGTGCCCAACTCCCTCTGCCGGGCACCAGGCCTCGGCCACCTACAATCCAAAACGGAACAGGATTTCTTCCAGACGCAAGCTGCCACAATCTCGAAGACTAGCTTCCCGTGGAGGGCCAAAGGCCTCCTACAAACTGACATCAGGCACCTGGGCAGCTGACTTTACTTACCCCTGGAAACAGGCCATCATTTGTGCCCAACTCCCTCTGCCGGGCACCAGGCCTCGGCCACCTACAATCCAAAACGGAACAGGATTTCTTCCAGACGCAAGCTGCCACAATCTCGAAGACTAGCTTCCCGTGGAGGGCCAAAGGCCTCCTACAAACTGACATCAGGCACCTGGGCAGCTGACTTTACTTACCCCTGGAAACAGGCCATCATTTGTGCCCAACTCCCTCTGCCGGGCACCTGGCCTCGGCCACCTACAATCCCGAACGGAACAGGATTTCTTCCAGATGCAAGCTGCCACAAGCTGGAAGCCTGGCTTCCCATGGAGGGCCTAAAGGCCTCCTACAAACTGACATCAGGCACCTGGGCAGCTAACTTTACTTACCCCTGGAAACAGGCCATCTTTTGTGCCCAACTCCCTCTGCCAAGCACCAGGCCTCGGACACCTACATTCCCAAATAGAATAGGATTTCTTCCAGATGCAAGCAGCCACAAACTGGAAGACTTGCTTCCCTTGGAGGGCCAAAGGCCTCCTACAAACTGACATCAGGCACCTGGGCAGCTAACTTTACCTACCCCTGGAAACAGGCCATCCTTTGTTCCCAACTCCCTTAGCCGGACACCAGGCCTCGGCCACCTACGATCCCAAACGGAACAGGATTTCTTCCAGATGCAAGCTGCCACAAACTGTAAGCCTGGCTGCTCTTGGAAAGCCAATGGCCTCCTACAAACTGACATCAGGCACCTGGGCAGCTAACTTTACTTACCCCTGGAAACAGGCCATCTTTTGTGCCCAACTCCCTCTGCCGGGCACCAGGCCTCGGACACCTACAATCCCGAACGGAACAGGATTACTTCCAGATGCAAGGAGCCACAAGCTGGAAGCCTGGCATCCCATGGAGGAACAATAGCCACCTGCAAACTGACATCAGGCACCTGGGCAGATGACTTTACTTATCCCTGAAAACAGGCCATCCTTTGTGCCCAACTCCGTCTTTCGGGCACCTGGCCTCGGCCACCTATAGTCCCGAACGGAACAGGATTACTTCAAGATGCAAGCTGCCACAAGCTGAAAGCCTGGCTTCCCATGGAGGGCCAAAGGCCTCCTACAAACTGACATCAGGCACCTGGGCAGCTGATTTTACTTACCCCTGGAAACAGGCCATCCTTTGTGCCCAACTCTTTCTGCCGGGCACCTGGCCTCGGACACCTAAAATCCCGAACGGAACAGGATTTCTTCGCGATGCAAGCTGCCACAATCTGGAAGACTAGTTTCCCTTGAAAAGCCAAAGGCCTACTACAAACTGACATCAGGCACCTGGGCAGCTGACTTTACTTACCCCTGGAAACAGGCCATCATTTGTGCCCAACTCCCTCTGCCAGGCACCTGGCCTCGGCCACCTACAATCCCGAATGGAACAGGATTCCTTCCAGATGCAAGCTGCCACAAACTGGAAGACTAGTTTCCCTTGAAAAGCCAGAGGCCTACTACAAACTGACATCAGGCACCTGGGCAGCTGACTTTACTTACCCCTGGAAACAGGCCATCATTTGTGCCCAACTCCCTCTGCCGGGCACCTGGCCTTGGCCACCTACAATCCCGAACGGAACAGGATTTCTTCCCGATGCAAGCTGCCGCAAGCTGGAAGCCAGGCTTCTCATGGAGGGCCAAAGGCCTGCTACAAACTGACATCAGACACCTGGGCAGCTGACTTTACTAACCCTTGGAAAGAGGCCATCCTTTGTTCCCTACTCCCTCAGCAGGGCACCCGGCTCCGGACACCTACAATCCCGAACGAAACAGGATTTCTTCCAGATGCAAGCTGCCACAAGCTGGAAGCCTGGCTTCCCTTGGAGGGCCAAAGGCCTCCTACAAACTGACATCAGGCACCTGGGCAGCTGACTTTACTTACCCCTGGAAACAGGCCGTCCTTTGTGCCCAATTTCCTCTGCCGGGCACCTGGTCTCGGCCACCTACAATCCCGAACGGAACAGGATTTCTTCCAGATGCAAGCTGCCACAAGCTGGAAGCCTGGCTTCCCATGGAGGGCCAAAGGCCTTCTACAAACTGCCATCAGGCACCTGGGCAGCTGACTTTACTTACCCCTGGAAACAGGCCATCCTTTGTGCCCAACTCCCTCTGCCAGGCACCTGGCCTCGGCCACCTACATTCCCGAGCAGAACAGCATTTCTTCAAGATGCAAGCTGCCACAAACTGGAAGAGTAGCTTCTCTTGGAGGGCCAAAGGCCTCCTACAAACAGACACCAGGCACCTGGGCACCTAACTTTCCTTACCCCTGGAAACAGGCCATCCTTTGTTCCCAACTCCCTCTGCCGGGAACCTGGCCTCGGCCACCTACAATCCCGAACGGAACAGCATTTCTTCCAGATGCAAGCTGCCACAAGCTGGAAGCCTGGCTTCCCATGGAGGGCCAAAGGCCTGCTACAAACTGACATCAGACACCTGGGCAGCTGACTTTACTTACCCCTGGAAACAGGCCATCATTTGTGCCCAACTCCCTCTGCCGGGCACCTGGCCTCGGCCACCTACAATCATGAGCAGAACAGCATTTCTTCCAGATGCAAGCTGCCACAAACTGGAAGACTAGCTTCCCTTGGAGGGCCAAAGGCCTCCTACAAACTGACATCAGGCACCTGGGCAGCTAACTTTACTTACCCCTGGAAACAGGCCATCCTTTGTTCCCAACTCCCTCTGCCGGGCACCTGGCCTCGGCCACCTACAATCCCGAATGGAACAGGATTTCTTCCAGATGCAAGCTGCCACAAACTGGAAGACTAGTTTCCCTTGAAGGGCCAAAGGCCTCCTACAAACTGACATCAGGCACCTGGGCAGCTGACTTTACTTAGCCCTGGAAACAGGCCATCATTTGTGCCCAACTCCCTCTGCCGGGCACCTGGCCTCGGCCACCTACAATCCAAAACGGAACAGGATTTCTTCAAGATGCAAGCTGCCACAAGCTGGAAGCCTGGCTTCCCATGGAGGGCCAGAGGCCTGCTAAACACTGATTCAAGGCACCTGGGCAGCTGACTTTACTAACCCTTGGAAACAGGCCATCATTTGTGCCCAACTCCCTCTGCCGGGCACCAGGCCTCGGCCACCTACAATCCAAAACGGAACAGGATTTCTTCCAGACGCAAGCTGCCACAATCTCGAAGACTAGCTTCCCGTGGAGGGCCAAAGGCCTCCTACAAACTGACATCAGGCACCTGGGCAGCTGACTTTACTTACCCCTGGAAACAGGCCATCATTTGTGCCCAACTCCCTCTGCCGGGCACCAGGCCTCGGCCACCTACAATCCAAAACGGAACAGGATTTCTTCCAGACGCAAGCTGCCACAATCTCGAAAACTAGCTTCCCGTGGAGGGCCAAAGGCCTCCTACAAACTGACATCAGGCACCTGGGCAGCTGACTTTACTTACCCCTGGAAACAGGCCATCATTTGTGCCCAACTCCCTCTGCCGGGCACCTGGCCTCGGCCACCTACAATCCCGAACGGAACAGGATTTCTTCCAGATGCAAGCTGCCACAAGCTGGAAGCCTGGCTTCCCATGGAGGGCCAAAGGCCTCCTACAAACTGACATCAGGCACCTGGGCAGCTAACTTTACTTACCCCTGGAAACAGGCCATCTTTTGTGCCCAACTCCCTCTGCCAAGCACCAGGCCTCGGACACCTACATTCCCAAATAGAATAGGATTTCTTCCAGATGCAAGCAGCCACAAACTGGAAGACTTGCTTCCCTTGGAGGGCCAAAGGCCTCCTACAAACTGACATCAGGCACCTGGGCAGATAACTTTACCTACCCCTGGAAACAGGCCATCCTTTGTTCCCAACTCCCTTAGCCGGACACCAGGCCTCGGCCACCTACGATCCCAAACGGAACAGGATTTCTTCCAGATGCAAGCTGCCACAAACTGTAAGCCTGGCTGCTCTTGGAAAGACAATGGCCTCCTACAAACTGACATCAGGCACCTGGGCAGCTGACTTTACTTACCCCTGGAAACAGTCCATCATTTGTGCCCAACTCCCTCTGCCGGGCACCAGGCCTCGGCCACCTACAATCCAAAACGGAACAGGATTTCTTCCAGACGCAAGCTGCCACAATCTCGAAGACTAGCTTCCCGTGGAGGGCCAAAGGCCTCCTACAAACTGACATCAGGCACCTGGGCAGCTGACTTTACTTACCCCTGGAAACAGGCCATCATTTGTGCCCAACTCCCTCTGCCGGGCACCTGGCCTCGGCCACCTACAATCCCAAACGGAACAGGATTTCTTCCAGATGCAAGTTGCCACAAGCTGGAAGCCTGGCTTCCCATGGAGGGCCAAAGGCCTCCTACAAACTGACATCAGGCACCTGGGCAGCTAACTTTACTTACCCCTGGAAACAGGCCATCTTTTGTGCCCAACTCCCTCTGCCGGGCACCAGGCCTCGGACACCTACAATCCCGAACGGAACAGGATTACTTCCAGATGCAAGGAGCCACAAGCTGGAAGCCTGGCATCCCATGGAGGAATAATAGCCACCTGCAAACTGACATCAGGCACCTGGGCAGATGACTTTACTTATCCCTGAAAACAGGCCATCCTTTGTGCCCAACTCCGTCTTTCGGGCACCTGACCTCGGCCACCTATAGTCCCGAACGGAACAGGATTACTTCAAGATGCAAGCTGCCACAAGCTGAAAGCCTGGCTTCCCATGGAGGGCCAAAGGCCTCCTACAAACTGACATCAGGCACCTGGGCAGCTGATTTTACTTACCCCTGGAAACAGGCCATCCTTTGTGCCCAACTCTTTCTGCCGGGCACCTGGCCTCGGACACCTAAAATCCCGAACGGAACAGGATTTCTTCGCGATGCAAGCTGCCACAATCTGGAAGACTAGTTTCCCTTGAAAAGCCAAAGGCCTACTACAAACTGACATCAGGCACCTGGGCAGCTGACTTTACTTACCCCTGGAAACAGGCCATCATTTGTGCCCAACTCCCTCTGCCAGGCACCTGGCCTCGGCCACCTACAATCCCGAATGGAACAGGATTCCTTCCAGATGCAAGCTGCCACAAACTGGAAGACTAGTTTCCCTTGAAAAGCCAGAGGCCTACTACAAACTGACATCAGGCACCTGGGCAGCTGACTTTACTTACCCCTGGAAACAGGCCATCATTTGTGCCCAACTCCCTCTGCCGGGCACCTGGCCTTGGCCACCTACAATCCCGAACGGAACAGGATTTCTTCCCGATGCAAGCTGCCGCAAGCTGGAAGCCAGGCTTCTCATGGAGGGCCAAAGGCCTGCTACAAACTGACATCAGACACCTGGGCAGCTGACTTTACTAACCCTTGGAAACAGGCCATCCTTTGTTCCCTACTCCTTAAGCAGGGCACCCGGCTCCGGACACCTACAATCCCGAACGAAACAGGATTTCTTCCAGATGCAAGCTGCCACAAGCTGGAAGCCTGGCTTCCCTTGGAGGGCCAAAGGCCTCCTACAAACTGACATCAGGCACCTGGGCAGCTGACTTTACTTACCCCTGGAAACAGGCCGTCCTTTGTGCCCAATTTCCTCTGCCGGGCACCTGGTCTCGGCCACCTACAATCCCGAACGGAACAGGATTTCTTCCAGATGCAAGCTGCCACAAGCTGGAAGCCTGGCTTCCCATGGAGGGCCAAAGGCCTTCTACAAACTGACATCAGGCACCTGGGCAGCTGACTTTACTTACCCCTGGAAACAGGCCATCCTTTGTGCCCAACTCCCTCTGCCAGGCACCTGGCCTCGGCCACCTACATTCCCGAGCAGAACAGCATTTCTTCAAGATGCAAGCTGCTACAAACTGGAAGAGTAGCTTCTCTTGGAGGGCCAAAGGCCTCCTACAAACAGACACCAGGCACCTGGGCACCTAACTTTACTTACCCCTGGAAACAGGCCATCCTTTGTTCCCAACTCCCTCTGCCGGGAACCTGGCCTCGGCCACCTACAATCCCGAACGGAACAGCATTTCTTCCAGATGCAAGCCGCCACAAGCTGGAAGCCTGGCTTCCCATGGAGGGCCAAAGGCCTGCTACAAACTGACATCAGACACCTGGGCAGCTGACTTTACTTACCCCTGGAAACAGGCCATCATTTGTGCCCAACTCCCTCTGCCGGGCACCTGGCCTCGGCCACCTACAATCATGAGCAGAACAGCATTTCTTCCAGATGCAAGCTGCCACAAACTGGAAGACTAGCTTCCCTTGGAGGGCCAAAGGCCTCCTACAAACTGACATCAGGCACCTGGGCAGCTAACTTTACTTACCCCTGGAAACAGGCCATCCTTTGTTCCCAACTCCCTCTGCCGGGCACCTGGCCTCGGCCACCTACAATCCCGAATGGAACAGGATTTCTTCCAGATGCAAGCTGCCACAAACTGGAAGACTAGTTTCCCTTGAAGGGCCAAAGGCCTCCTACAAACTGACATCAGGCACCTGGGCAGCTGACTTTACTTAGCCCTGGAAACAGGCCATCATTTGTGCCCAACTCCCTCTGCCGGGCACCAGGCCTCGGCCACCTACAATCCCGAACGGAACAGGATTTCTTCAAGATGCCACAAGCTGCCACAAGCTGGAAGCCTGGCTTCCCTTGGAGGGCCAAAGGCCTGCTACAAACTGACATCAGGCACCTGGGCAGCTGACTTTACTTACCCCTGGAAACAGGTTCTCATTTGTGCCCAGCTCCCACAGCCGGGCACCAGGTCTCGGCCACCTACAATCCCAAAAGGAACAGGATTTCTTCAAGATGCAAGCTGCCATAAACTGGAAGACTAGCTTCCCTTGGAGGGCCAAAGGCCTCCTACAAACTGACATCAGACACCTGGGCAGCTGACTTTACTTACCCCTGCAAACAGGCCATCCTTTGTTCCCTACTCCCTCAGCAGGGCACCCGGTTCCGGACACCTACAATCCCGAACGGAACAGGATTTCTTCCAGATTCAAGCTGCTACAAGCTGGAAGCCTGGCTTCCCTTGGAGGGCCAAAGGCCTAATACAAACTGACATCAGGCACCTGGGCAGCTGACTTTACTTACCTCTGGAAACAGGCCATCCTTTGTGCCAACTCCCTCTGCCGGGCAGGAGGCCTCGGCCACCTACGATCCCAAACGGAACAGGATTTCTTCCACATGCAAGTTGCCAGAAGCTGGAAGCCTGGCTGCTCTTGGAGGGTCAAAGGCCACCTGCAAACTGACATCAGGCACCTGGGCAGCTGACTTTACTTACCCCTGGAAACAGGCCATCATTTGTGCCCAACTCCCTCTGCCGGGCACCTGGCCTCGGCCACCTACAATCCCGAATGGAACAGGATTTCTTCCAGATGCAAGCTGCCACAAACTGGAAGACTAGTTTCCCTTGAAGGGCCAAAGGCCTCCTACAAACTGACATCAGGCACCTGGGCAGCTGACTTTACTTACCCCTGGAAACAGGCCATCATTTGTGCCCAACTCCCTCTGCCGGGCACCAGGCCTCGGCCACCTACAATCCCAAACGGAACAGGATTTCTTCCAGATGCAAGCTGCCACAAGCTGGAAGCCTGGCTTCCCATGGAGGGCCAAAGGCCTCCTACAAACTGACATCAGGCACCTGGGCAGCTGACTTTACTTACCCCTGGAAACAGTCCATCATTTGTGCCAAACTCCCTCTGCTGGGCACCCGGCTCCGGCCACCTACAATCCAGAACGGAACAGGATTTCTTCCAGATGCAAGCTGCCACATGCTGGAAGCCTGGCTTCCCTTGGAGGGCCAAAGGCCTCCTACAAACTGACATCAGGCACCTGGGCAGCTGACTTTACTTACCACTGGAAACAGGCCATCCTTTGTGACCAACTCCCTCTGCCGGGCACCCGGCTTCAAGAACCTACAATCTTGAACGGAATAGGATTTTTTCCAGATGGAAGCTGCATTGAACAGGAAGACTAGCATCACTTGCAGAGCCAAAGGCCTGCCACAAACTGACATCAGGCACCTGGGCAGCTGACTTTACTTACCCCTGGAAACAGGCCATCCTTTGTTCCCAACTCCTGCAGCAGGGCACCAGGCCTCGGCCACCAACAATCCCAAACGGAACAGGATTTCTTCAAGATGCAAGCTGCCACAAGCTGGAAGCCTGGCTTCCCATGGAGGGCCAAAGGCCTCCTACAAACTGACATCAGGCACCTGGGCAGCTGACTTTACTTACCCCTGGAAACAGGCCATCCTTTATTCCCAACTCCTGCAGCAGGGCACCTGGCCTCGGCCACCTACAATCCCAAACGGAGCAGGATTTCTTCAAGATGCAAGCTGCCACAAGCTGGAAGCCTGGCTTCCCATGGAGGGCCAAAGGCCTACTACACACTGATTCAAGGCACCTGGGCAGCTGACTTTACTAACCCTTGGAAACAGGCCATCATTTGTGCCCAACTCCCTCTGCCGGGCACCTGGCCTCGGCCACCTTCAATCCCGAATTTAACAGGATTTCTTCCAGATGCAAGCTGCCACAAACTGGTAGACTTGCTTCCCTTGGATGGCCAAAGGCCTCCTACAAACTGACATCAGGCACCTGGGCAGCTGACTTTACTTACCCCTTGAAATAGGCCATCCTTTGTTCCCTACTCCTTCAGCAGGGCACCCGGCTCCGGCCACCTACAATCCCAAACGAAACAGGATTTCTTCCAGATGCAAGCTGCCACAAGCTGGAAGCCTGGCTTCCCTTGGAGTGCCAAAGGCCTCCTACAAACTGACATCAGGCACCTGGGCAGCTGACTTTACTTACCCCTGGAAACAGGCCATCCTTTGTGCCCAACTCCCTCTGCCGGGCACCTGGCCTCGGCCACCTACAATCCCGAACGGAACAGGATTTCCTCCAGATGCAAGCTGCCACAAACTGGAAGACTTGCTTCCCTTGGAGGGCCAAAGGCCTCCTACAAACTGACATCAGGCACCTGGGCAGCTGACTTTACTTACCTCTGAAAACAGGCCATCCTTTGTGCCCAACTCCCTCTGCCGGGCAGCAGGCCTCGGCCACCTACATTCCTAAATAGAACAGGATTTCTTCCAGATGCAAGCAGCCACAAACTGGAAGAATTGCTTCCCTTGGAGGGCCAAAGGCCTCCTACAAACTGACATCAGGCACCTGGGCAGCTGACTTTACTTACCCCTGGAAACAGGCCATCATTTGTTCCCAACTCCCTTAGCCGGACACCAGGCCTCGGCCACCTACAATCCCGAATGGAACAGGATTTCTTCGCGATGCAAGCTGCCACAAACTGGAAGACTAGTTTCACTTGAAGGGCCAAAGGCCTCCTACAAACTGACATCAGGCACCTGGGCAGCTGACTTTACTTACCCCTGGAAACAGGCCATCATTTGTGCCCAACTCCCTCTGCCGGTGACCTGGCCTTGGCCACCTACAATCCCGAACGGAACAGGATTTCTTCAAGATGCCACAAGCTGCCACAAGCTGGAAGCCTGGCTTCCCTTGGAGGGCCAAAGGCCTCCTACAAACTGACATCAGGCACCTGGGCAGCTGACTTTACTTACCCCTGGAAACAGGTTCTCATTTGTGCCCAGCTCCCACAGCCGGGCACCAGGTCTCGGCCACCTACAATCCCAAAAGGAACAGGATTTCTTCAAGATGCAAGCTGCCATAAACTGGAAGACTAGCTTCCCTTGGAGGGCCAAAGGCCTCCTACAAACTGACATCAGACACCGGGGCAGCTGACTTTACTTACCCCTGCAAACAGGCCATCCTTTGTTCTCTACTCCCTCTGCAGGGCACCCGGTTCCGGACACCTACAATCCCGAACGGAACAGGATTTCTTCCAGATTCAAGCTGCTACAAGCTGGAAGCCTGGCTTCCCTTGGAGGGCCAAAGGCCTACTACAAACTGACATCAGGCACCTGGGCAGCTGACTTTACTTACCTCTGGAAACAGGCCATCCTTTGTGCCAACTCCCTCTGCCGGGCAGCAGGCCTCGGCCACCTACATTCCCAAATAGAACAGTATTTCTTCCAGATGTAAGCAGCCACAAACAGGAAGACTAGCTTCCCTTGGATGGCCAAAGGCCTCCTACAAACTTACATCAGGCACCTGGGCAGCTGACTTTACTTACCCCTGGAAACAGGCCATCCTTTGTTCCCAACTGCTGCAGCAGGGCACCAGGCCTCGGCCACCTACAATCCCAAACAGAACAGGATTTCTTCAAGATGCAAGCTGCCACAAACTGGAAGACTGGCTTCCCTTGGAGGGCCAAAGGCCTTCTACAAACTGACATCAGGCACCTGGGCAGCTGACTTTACTTACCCCTGGAAACAGGCCATCCTTTGTGCCCAACTCCCTCTGCCGGGCACCAGGCCTCGGCCACCTACCATCCCGAACGGAACAGGATTATTTCCAGATGCAAGCAGCCACAAGCTGGAAGCCGGGCTCCCCATGGAGGAACAATAGCCACCTACAAACTGCCATCAGGCACCTGGGCAACTGACTTTACTTACCCCTGGAAACAGGCCATCATTTGTGCCCAACTCCCTCTGCCGGGCACCTGGCCTCGGCCACCTACAATCCCGAATGGAACAGGATTTCTTCCAGATGCAAGCTGCCACAAACTGGTAGACTTGCTTCCCTTGGATGGCCAAAGGCCTCCTACAAACTGACATCAGGCACCTGGGCAGCTGACTTTACTTACCCCTTGAAACAGGCCATCATTTGCTCTCTACTCCCTCATCAGGGCACCCGGCTCCGGACACCTACAATCCCGAACGGAACAGGATTTCTTCCAGATGCAAGCTGCCACAAGCTGGAAGCCTGGCTTCCCTTGGAGGGCCAAAGGCCTCCTACAAACTGACATCAGGCACCTGGGCAGCTGACTTTACTTACCACTGGAAACAGGCCATCCTTTGTGACCAACGCCCTCTGCCGGGCACCCGGCTTCGGGAACCTACAATCTTGAACGGAATAGGATGTTTTCCAGATGGAAGCTGCATTGAACAGGAAGACTAGCATCACTTGGAGAGCCAAAGGCCTGCTACAAACTGACATCAGGCACCTGGGCAGCTGACTTTACTTACCCCTGAAACCAGGTTCTCATTTGTGCCCAACTCCCTCTGCCGGGCACCTGGCCTTGGCCACCTACAATCCCGAACGGAACAGGATTTCTTCCAGATGCAAGCTGCCACAAGCTGGAAGCCAGGCTTCTCATGGAGGGCCAAAGGCCTGCTACAAACTGACATCAGACACCTGGGCAGCTGACTTTACTAACCCTTGGAAACAGGCCATCCTTTGTTCCCTACTCCCTCAGCAGGGCACCCGGCTCCGGACACCTACAATCCCGAACGAAACAGGATTTCTTCCAGATGCAAGCTGCCACAAGCTGGAAGCCTGGCTTCCCTTGGAGGGCCAAAGGCCTCCTACAAACTGACATCAGGCACCTGGGCAGCTGACTTTACTTACCCCTGGAAACAGGCCATCATTTGTGCCCAACTCCCTCTGCCGGGCACCAGGCCTCGGCCACCTACAATCCCAAACGGAACAGGATTTCTTCAAGATGCAAGCTGCCACAAGCTGGAAGCCTGGCTTCCCTTGGAGCGCCAAATACCTCCTACAAACTGACATCAGGCACCTGGGCAGCTGACTTTACTTACCCCTGGAAACAGACCGTCCTTTGTGCCCAATTTCCTCTGCCGGGCACCTGGCCTCGGCCACCTACAATCCCGAACGGAACAGGATTTCTTCCAGATGCAAGCTGCCACAAGCTGGAAGCCTGGCTTCCCATGGAGGGCCAAAGGCCTTCTACAAACTGACATCAGGCACCTGGGCAGCTGACTTTACTTACCCCTGGAAACAGGCCATCCTTTGTGCCCAACTCCCTCTGCCAGGCACCTGGCCTCGGCCACCTACATTCCCGAGCAGAACAGCATTTCTTCAAGATGCAAGCTGCCACAAACTGGAAGACTAGCTTCTCTTGGAGGGCCAAAGGCCTCCTACAAACAGACACCAGGCACCTGGGCACCTAACTTTACTTACCCCTGGAAACAGGCCATCCTTTGTTCCCAACTCCCTCTGCCGGGCACCTGGCCTCGGCCTCCTACAATCCCGAACGGAACAGCATTTCTTCCAGATGCAAGCTGCCACAAGGTGGAAGCCAGGCTTCCCATGGAGGGCCAAAGGCCTGCTACAAACTGACATCAGACACCTGGGCAGCTGACTTTACTTACCCCTGGAAACAGGCCATCATTTGTGCCCAACTCCCTCTGCCGGGCACCTGGCCTCGGCCACCTACAATCATGAGCAGAACAGCATTTCTTCCAGATGCAAGCTGCCACAAACTGGAAGACTTGCTTCCCTTGGAGGGCCAAAGTTCTCCTACAAACTGACATCAGGCACCTGGGCAGCTAACTTTACTTACCCCTGGAAACAGGCCATCCTTTGTTCCCAACTCCCTCTGCCGGGCACCAGGCCTCGGCCACCTACAATCCCAAACGGAACAGGATTTCTTCCAGATGCAAGCTGCCACAAACTGGAAGACTAGTTTCCCTTGAAGGGCCAAAGGCCTCCTACAAACTGACATCAGGCACCGTGGCAGCTGACTTTACTTAGCCCTGGAAACAGGCCATCATTTGTGCCCAACTCCCTCTGCCGGGCACTTTGCCTCGGCCACCTACAATCCCGAATGGAACAGGATTTCTTCAAGATGCCACAAGCTGCCACAAGCTGGAAGCCTGGCTTCCCTTGGAGGGCCAAAGGCCTCCTACAAACTGACATCAGGCACCTGGGCAGCTGACTTTACTTACCGCTGGAAACAGGCCATCCTTTGTGCCCAACTCCCTCTGACGGGCACCCGGCTTCGGTAACCTACAATCTTGAACGGAATAGGATTTTTTCCAGATGGAAGCTGCATTGAACAGGAAGACTAGCATCACTTGGAGAGCCAAAGGCCTGCTACAAACTGACATCAGGCACCTGGGCAGCTGACTTTACTTACCCCTGGAAACAGGTTCTCATTTGTGCCCAGCTCCCACAGCCGGGCACCAGGTCTCGGCCACCTACAATCCCAAAAGGAACAGGATTTCTTCAAGATGCAAGCTGCCACAAACTGGAAGACTAGCTTCCGTTGGAGGGCCAAAGGCCTCCTACAAACTGACATCAGACACCTGGGGCAGCTGACTTTACTTACCCCTGGAAACAGGCCATCCTTTGTTCCCTACTCCCTCAGCAGGGCACCCGGTTCCGGACACCTACAATCCCGAACGGAACAGGATTTCTTCCAGATTCAAGCTGCCACAAGCTGGAAGCCTGGCTTCCCTTGGAGGGCCAAAGGCCTCCTACAAACTGACATCAGGCACCTGGGCAGCTGACTTTACTTACCTCTGGAAACAGGCCATCCTTTGTGCCCAACTCCCTCTGCCGGGCAGCAGGCCTCGGCCACCTACATTCCCAAATAGAACAGGATTTCTTCCAGATGTAAGCAGCCACAAACTGGAAGACTAGCTTCCCTTGGATGGCCAAAGGCCTCCTACAAACTGACATCAGGCACCTGGGCAGCTGACTTTAGTTACCCCTGGAAACAGGCCATCCTTTGTTCCCAACTCCCTTAGCCGGACACCAGGCCTCGGCCACCTACGATCCCAAACGGAACAGGATTTCTTCCACATACAAGTTGCCACAAGCTGGAAGCCTGGCTGCTCTTGGAGGGTCAAAGGCCACCTGCAAACTGACATCAGGCACCTGGGCAGCTGACTTTACTTACCCCTGGAAACAGGCCATCATTTGTGCCCAACTCCCTCTGCCGGGCACCTGGCCTCGGCCACCTACAATCCCGAATGGAACAGGATTTCTTCCAGATGCAAGCTGCCACAAACTGGAAGACTAGTTTCCCTTGAAGGGCCAAAGGCCTCCTACAAACTGACATCAGGCACCTGGGCAGCTGACTTTACTTACCCCTGGAAACAGGCCATCATTTGTGCCAACCTCCCTCTGCTGGGCACCCGGCTCTGGCCACCTACAATCCAGAACGGAACAGGATTTCTTCCAGATGCAAGCTGCCACATGCTGGAAGCCTGGCTTCCCTTGGAGGGCCAAAGGCCTCCTACAAACTGACATCAGGCACCTGGGAAGCTGACTTTACTTACCCCTGGAAACAGGCCATCCTTTGTTCCCAACTCCTGCAGCAGGGCACCTGGCCTCGGCCACCTACAATCCCAAACGGAGCAGGATTTCTTCAAGATGCAAGCTGCCACAAGCTGGAAGCCTGGCTTCCCATGGAGGGCCAAAGGCCTGCTACAAACTGATTCAAGGCACCTGGGCAGCTGACTTTACTTACCGCTGGAAACAGGCCATCCTTTGTGCCCAACTCCCTCTGCCGGGCACCCGGCTTCGGGAACCTACAATCTTGAACGGAATAGGATTTTTTCCAGATGGAAGCTGCATTGAACAGGAAGACTAGCATCACTTGGAGAGCCAAAGGCCTGCTACAAACTGACATCAGGCACCTGGGCAGCTGACTTTACTTACCCCTGGAAACAGGTTCTCATTTGTGCCCAGCTCCCACAGCCGGGCACCAGGTCTCGGCCACCTACAATCCCAAAAGGAACAGGATTTCTTCAAGATGCAAGCTGCCACAAACTGGAAGACTAGCTTCCCTTGGAAAGCCAAAGGCCTCCTACAAACTGACATCAGACACCTGGGCAGCTGACTTTACTTACCCCTGGAAACAGGCCATCCTTTGTTCCCTACTCCCTCAGCAGGGCACCCGGTTCCGGACACCTACAATCCCGAACGGAACAGGATTTCTTCCAGATTCAAGCTGCCACAAGCTGGAAGCCTGGCTTCCCTTGGAGGGCCAAAGGCCTCCTACAAACTGACATCAGGCACCTGGGCAGCTGACTTTACTTACCTCTGGAAACAGGCCATCCTTTGTGCCCAACTCCCTGTGCCGGGCAGCAGGCCTCGGCCACCTACATTCCCAAATAGAACAGGATTTCTTCCAGATGTAAGCAGCCACAAACAGGAAGACTAGCTTCCCTTGGATGGCCAAAGGCCTCCTACAAACTGACATCAGGCACCTGGGCAGCTGAATTTACTTACCCCTGGAAACAGGCCATCCTTTGTTCCCAACTCCCTTAGCCGGACACCAGGCCTCGGCCACCTACGATCCCAAACGGAACAGGATTTCTTCCACATACAAGTTGCCACAAGCTGGAAGCCTGGCTGCTCTTGGAGGGTCAAAGGCCACCTGCAAACTGACATCAGGCACCTGGGCAGCTGACTTTACTTACCCCTGGAAACAGGCCATCATTTGTGCCCAACTCCCTCTGCCGGGCACCTGGCCTCGGCCACCTACAATCCCGAATGGAACAGGATTTCTTCCAGATGCAAGCTGCCACAAACTGGAAGACTAGTTTCCCTTGAAGGGCCAAAGGCCTCCTACAAACTGACATAAGGCACCTGAGCAGCTGACTTTACTTACCCCTGGAAACAGGCCATCATTTGTGCCCAACTCCCTCTGCCGGGCACCAGGCCTCGGCCACCTACAATCCCGAACGGAACAGGATTTCTTCAAGATGCAAGCTGCCACAAGCTGGAAGCCTGGCTTCCCATGGAGGGCCAAAGGCCTCCTACAAACTGACATCAGGCACCTGGGCAGCTGACTTTACTTACCCCTGGAAACAGGCCATCCTTTGTTCCCAACTCCTGTAGCAGGGCACCTGGCCTCGGCCACCTACAATCCCAAACGGAGCAGGATTTCTTCAAGATGCAAGCTGCCACAAGCTGGAAGCCTGGCTTCCCATGGAGGGCCAAAGGCCTGCTACAAACTGATTCAAGGCACCTGGGCAGCTGACTTTACTAACCCTTGGAAACAGGCCATCATTTGTGCCCAACTCCCTCTGCCGGGCACCTGGCCTCGGCCACCTTCAATCCCGAATGGAACAGGATTTCTTCCAGATGCAAGCTGCCACAAACTGGTAGACTTGCTTCCCTTGGATGGCCAAAGGCCTCCTACAAACTGACATCAGGCACCTGGGCAGCTGACTTTACTTACCCCTTGAAATAGGCCATCCTTTGTTCCCTACTCCTTCAGCAGGGCACCCGGCTCCGGCCACCTACAATCCCAAACGAAACAGGATTTCTTCCAGATGCAAGCTGCCACAAGCTGGAAGCCTGGCTTCCCTTGGAGGGCCAAAGGCCTCCTACAAACTGACATCAGGCACCTGGGCAGCTGACTTTACTTACCCCTGGAAACAGGCCATCCTTTCTGCCCAACTCCCTCTGCCGGGCACCTGGCCTCGGCCACCTACAATCCCGAACGGAACAGGATTTCTTCCAGATGCAAGCTGCCACAAACTGGAAGACTTGCTTCCCTTGGAGGGCCAAAGGCCTCCTACAAACTGACATCAGGCACCTGGGCAGCTGACTTTACTTACCTCTGAAAACAGGCCATCCTTTGTGCCCAACTCCCTCTGCCGGGCAGCAGGCCTCGGCCACCTACATTCCCAAATAGAACAGGATTTCTTCCAGATGCAAGAAGCCACAAACTGGAAGACTTGCTTCCCTTGGAGGGCCGAAGGCCTCCTACAAACTGACATCAGGCACCTGGGCAGCTAACTTTACTTACCCCTGGAAACAGGCCATCATTTGTGCCCAACTCCCTCTGCCAGTCACCTGGCCTTGGCCACCTACAATCCCGAACGGAACAGGATTTCTTCCAGATGCAAGCTGCCACAAACTGGAAGACTAGCTTCCCGTGGAAGGCCAAAGGCCTCCTACAAACTGACATCAGACACCTGGGCAGCTGACTTTACTTACCCCTGGAAACAGGCCATCCTTTGTTCCCTACTCCCTCAGCAGGGCACCCGGTTCCGGACACCTACAATCCCGAACGGAACAGGATTTCTTCCAGATTCAAGCTGCCACAAGCTGGAAGCCTGGCTTCCCTTGGAGGGCCAAAGGCCTCCTACAAACTGACATCAGGCACCTGGGCAGCTGACTTTACTTACCTCTGGAAACAGGCCATCCTTTGTGCCCAACTCCCTCTGCCGGGCAGCAGGCCTCGGCCACCTACATTCCCGAAAAGAACAGGATTTCTTCCAGATGTAAGCAGCCACAAACAGGAAGACTAGCTTCCCTTGGATGGCCAAAGGCCTCCTACAAACTGACATCAGGCACCTGGGCAGCTGAATTTACTTACCCCTGGAAACAGGCCATCCTTTGTTCCCAACTCCCTTAGCCGGACACCAGGCCTCGGCCACCTACGATCCCAAACAGAACAGGATTTCTTCCACATACAAGTTGCCACAAGCTGGAAGCCTGGCTGCTCTTGGAGGGTCAAAGGCCACCTGCAAACTGACATCAGGCACCTGGGCAGCTGACTTTACTTACCCCTGGAAACAGGCCATCATTTGTGCCCAACTCCCTCTGCCGGGCACCTGGCCTCGGCCACCTACAATCCCGAATGGAACAGGATTTCTTCCAGATGCAAGCTGCCACAAACTGGAAGACTAGTTTCCCTTGAAGGGCCAAAGGCCTCCTACAAACTGACATAAGGCACCTGGGCAGCTGACTTTACTTACCCCTGGAAACAGGCCATCATTTGTGCCCAACTCCCTCTGCCGGGCACCAGGCATCGGCCACCTACAATCCCAAACGGAACAGGATTTCTTCAAGATGCAAGCTGCCACAAGCTGGAAGCCTGGCTTCCCATGGAGGGCCAAAGGCCTCCTACAAACTGACATCAGGCACCTGGGCAGCTGACTTTACTTACCCCTGGAAACAGGCCATCATTTGTGCCAACCTCCCTCTGCTGGGCACCCGGCTCCGGCCACCTACAATCCAGAACGGAACAGGATTTCTTCCAGATGCAAGCTGCCACATGCTGGAAGCTTGCCTTCCCTTGGAGGGCCAAAGGCCTCCTACAAACTGACATCAGGCACCTGGGCAGCTGACTTTACTTACCCCTGGAAACAGGCCATCCTTTGTTCCCAACTCCTGCAGCAGGGCACCTGGCCTCGGCCACCTACAATCCCAAACGGAGCAGGATTTCTTCAAGATGCAAGCTGCCACAAGCTGGAAGCCTGGCTTCCCATGGAGGGCCAAAGGCCTGCTACAAACTGATTCAAGGCACCTGGGCAGCTGACTTTACTAACCCTTGGAAACAGGCCATCATTTGTGCCCAACTCCCTCTGCCGGGCACCTGGCCTCGGCCACCTTCAATCCCGAATGGAACAGGATTTCTTCCAGATGCAAGCTGCCACAAACTGGTAGACTTGCTTCCCTTGGATGGCCAAAGGCCTCCTACAAACTGACATCAGGCACCTGGGCAGCTGACTTTACTTACCCCTTGAAATAGGCCATCCTTTGTTCCCTACTCCTTCAGCAGGGCACCCGGCTCCGGCCACCTACAATCCCAAACGAAACAGGATTTCTTCCAGATGCAAGCTGCCACAAGCTGGAAGCCTGGCTTCCCTTGGAGGGCCAAAGGCCTCCTACAAACTGACATCAGGCACCTGGGCAGCTGACTTTACTTACCCCTGGAAACAGGCCATCCTTTCTGCCCAACTCCCTCTGCCGGGCACCTGGCCTCGGCCACCTACAATCCCGAACGGAACAGGATTTCTTCCAGATGCAAGCTGCCACAAACTGGAAGACTTGCTTCCCTTGGAGGGCCAAAGGCCTCCTACAAACTGACATCAGGCACCTGGGCAGCTGACTTTACTTACCTCTGAAAACAGGCCATCCTTTGTGCCCAACTCCCTCTGCCGGGCAGCAGGCCTCGGCCACCTACATTCCCAAATAGAACAGGATTTCTTCCAGATGCAAGAAGCCACAAACTGGAAGACTTGCTTCCCTTGGAGGGCCAAAGGCCTCCTACAAACTGACATCAGGCACCTGGGCAGCTAACTTTACTTACCCCTGGAATCAGGCCATCATTTGTTCCCAACTCCCTTAGCCGGACACCAGGCCTCGGCCACCTACAATCCCGAATGGAACAGGATTTCTTCGCGATGCAAGCTGCCACAAACTGGAAGACTAGTTTCCCTTGAAGGGCCAAAGGCCTCCTACAAACTGACATCAGGCACCTGGGCAGCTGACTTTACTTACCCCTGGAAACAGGCCATCATTTGTGCCCAACTCCCTCTGCCGGTCACCTGGCCTTGGCCACCTACAATCCCGAACGGAACAGGATTTCTTCCAGATGCAAGCTGCCACTAACTGGAAACCTGGCTTCCTATAGAGGGCCAAAGGCCTCCTACAAACTGACATCAGGCACCTGGGCAGCTGACTTTACTTACCCCTGGAAACAGGCCATCATTTGTGCCCAACTCCCTCTGCCGGGCACCAGGCCTCGGCCACCCACAATCCCGAACGGAACAGGATTTCTTCACGATGCAAGCTGCCACAAACTGGAAGATTTGCTTCCCTTGGAGGGCCAAAGGCCTCCTACAAACTTACATCAGGCACCTGGGCAGCTGACTTTACTTACCCCTGGAAACAGGCCATCCTTTGTTCCCTACTGCTGCAGCAGGGCACCAGGCCTCGGCCACCTACAATCCCAAACGGAACAGGATTTCTTCAAGATGCAAGCTGCCACAAACTGGAAGCCTGGCTTCCCTTGGAGGGCCAAAGGCCTGCTACAAACTGACATCAGGCACCTGGGCAGCTGACTTTACTTACCCCTGGAAACAGGCCATCCTTTGTGCCCAACTCCCTCTGCCGGGCACCAGGCCTCGGCCACCTACCATCCCGAACGGAACAGGATTATTTCCAGATGCAAGCAGCCACAAGCTGGAAGCCGGGCTTCCCATGGAGGAACTATAGCCACCTGCAAACTGCCATCAGGCACCTGGGCAACTGACTTTACTTACCCCTGGAAACAGGCCATCATTTGTGCCCAACTCCCTCTGGCGGGCACCTGGCCTCGGCCACCTACAATCCCGAACGGAACAGGATTTCTTCCAGATGCAAGCTGCCACAAACTGGTAGACTTGCTTTCCTTGGATGGCCAAAGGCCTCCTACAAACTGACATCAGGCACCTGGGCAGCTGACTTTACTTACCCCTTGAAACAGGCCATCCTTTGCTCCCTACTCCCTCATCAGGGCACCCGGCTCCGGACACCTACAATCCCGAACGGAACAGGATTTCTTCCAGATGCAAGCTGCCACAAGCTGGAAGCCTGGCTTCCCTTGGAGGGCCAAAGGCCTCCTACAAACTGACATCAGGCACCTGGGCAGCTGACTTTACTTACCACTGGAAACAGGCCATCCTTTGTGACCAACGCCCTCTGCCGGGCACCCGGCTTCGGGAACCTACAATCTTGAACGGAATAGGATTTTTTCCAGATGGAAGCTGCATTGAACAGGAAGACTAGCATCACTTGGAGAGCCAAAGGCCTGCTACAAACTGACATCAGGCACCTGGGCAGCTGACTTTACTTACCCCTGGAAACAGGTTCTCATTTGTGCCCAACTCCCACATCCGGGCACCAGGCCTCGGTCACCTACGATCCCAAACGGAACAGGATTTCTTCCTGATGCAAGCTGCCACAAGCTGGAAGCCTGGCTTCCCATGGAGGGCCAAAGGCCTCCTAAAAACTGACATCAGACACCTGGGCAGCTGACTTTACTTACCCCTGGAAACAGGCCATCCTTTGTTCCCAACTCCTGCAGCAGGGCACCAGGCCTCGGCCACCTACAATCCCAAACGGAACAGGATTTCTTCAAGATGCAAGCTGCCACAAGCTGGAAGCCTGGCTTCCCATGGAGGGCCAAAGGCCTGCTACAAACTGATTCAAGGCACCTGGGCAGCTGGCTTTACTTACCCCTGGAAACAGGCCATCCTTTGTGCCCAATTTCCTCTGCCGGGCACCTGGCCTCGGCCACCTACAATCCCGAACGGAACAGGATTATTTCCAGATGCAAGCAGCCACAAGCAGGAAGCCGGGCTTCCCATGGAGGAACAATAGCCACCTACAAACTGACATCAGGCACCTGGGCAGCTGACTTTACTTACCCCTGGAAACAGGCCATCCTTTGTTCCCAACTCCCTCTGCCGGGCAGCAGGCCTCGGCCACCTATAATCCCGAATGGAACAGGATTTCTTCCAGATGCAAGCAGCCACAAACTGGAAGACTAGCTTCCCTTGGATGGCCAAAGGCCTCCTACTAACTGACATCAGGAACCTGGGCAGCTGACTTTACTTACCCCTGGAAACAGGCCATCATTTGTGCCCAACTCCCTCTGCCGGGCACCTGGCCTCGGCCACCTACCATCCCGAACGGAACAGGATTATTTCCAGATGCAAGCAGCCACAAGCTGGAAGCCGGGCTTCCCATGGAGGAACAATAGCCACCTGCAAACTGACATCAGGCACCTGGGCAGCTGACTTTACTTACCCCTGGAAACAGGCCATCATTTGTGCCCAACTCCCTCTGCCGGGCACCTGGCCTCGGCCACCTACAATCCCGAACGGAACAGGATTTCTTCCAGATGCAAGCTGCCACAAGCTGGAAGCCTGGCTTCCCATGGAGGGCCAAAGGCCTCCTACAAACTGACATCAGTCACCTGGGCAGCTAACTTTACTTACCCCTGGAAACAGGCCATCCTTTGTTCCCAACTCCCTCAGCAGGGCACCAGGCCTCGGCCACCTACATTCCCGAACGGAACAGGAATACTTCCAGATGCAAGCTGCCACAAGCTGGAAGCCTGGCATCCCATGGAGGAACAATAGCCACCTGCAAACTGGACATCAGGCACCTGGGCAGCTGACTTTACTTACCCCTGGAAACAGGCCATCCTTTGTGCCCAACTCCCTCTGCCGGCACCTGGCCTCGGCCACCTACAATCCCGAATGGAACAGGATTTCTTCCAGATGCAAGCTGCCACAAACTGGAAAACTAGTATCCCTTGAAGGGCCAAAGGCCTCCTACAAACTGACATCAGGCACCTGGGCAGCTGACTTTACTTACCCCTGGAAACAGGCCATCATTTGTGCCCAACTCCCTCTGCCGGGCACCAGGCCTCGGCCACCTACAATCCCAAACGGAACAGGATTTCTTCCAGATGCAAGCTTCCACAAGCTGGAAACCTGGCTTCCATGGAGGGCCAAAGGACTGCTACAAACTGATTCAAGGCACCTGGGCAGCTGACTTTACTAACCCCTCGAAACAGGCCATCCTTTGTGCCCAACTCCCTCTGCCGGGCAGCAGGCCTCGGCCACCTACCATCCCGAACGGAACAGGATTATTTCCAGATGCAAGCAGCCACAAGCTGGAAGCCGGGCTTCCCATGGAGGAACAATAGCCACCTGCAAACTGACATGAGGCACCTGGGCAGCTGACTTTACTTACCCCTGGAAACAGGCAATCATTTGTGCCCAACTCCCTCTGCCGGGCACCTGGCCTCGGCCACCTACAATCCCGAACGGATCAGCATTTCTTCCAGATGCAAGCTGCCACAAGCTGGTAGACTTGCTTCCCTTGGATGGCCAAAGGCCTCCTACAAACTGACATCAGGCACCTGGGCAGCTGACTTTACTTACCCCTTGAAACAGGCCATCCTTTGTTCCCTACTCCCTCAGCAGGGCACCCGGCTCCGAACACCTACAATCCCGAACGGAACAGGATTTCTTCCAGATGCAAGCTGCCACAAGCTGGAAGCCTGGCTTCCCTTGGAGGGCCAAAGGCCTCCTACAAACTGACATCAGGCACCTGGGCAGCTGACTTTACTTACCCTGGAAACAGGCCATCCTTTGTGACCAACTCCCTCTGCCGGGCACCCGGCTTCGGGAACCTACAATCTTGAACGGAATAGGATTTTTTCCAGATGGAAGCTGCATTGAACAGGAAGACTAGCATCACTTGGAGAGCCAAAGGCCTGCTACAAACTGACATCAGGCACCTGGGCAGCTGACTTTACTTACCCCTGGAAACAGGCCATCATTTGTGCCCAACTCCCTCTGCCGGGCACCTGGCCTCGGCCACCTACAATCTCGAACGGAACAGGATTTCTTCCAGATGCAAGCTGCCACAAACTGGAAGATTAGCTTCCCATGGAGGGCCAAAGGCCTGCTACAAACTGACATCAGGCACCTGGGCAGCTGACTTTACTTACCCCTGGAAACAGGCCATCCTTTGTGCCCAACTCCCTCTGCCGGGCAGCAGGCCTCGGCCACCTACCATCCCGAACGGAACAGGATTATTTCCAGATGCAAGCAGCCACAAGCTGGAAGCCGGGCTTCCCATGGAGGAACAATAGCCACCTGCAAACTGACATGAGGCACCTGGGCAGCTGACTTTACTTACCCCTGGAAACAGGCCATCATTTGTGCCCAACTCCCTCTGCCGGGCACCTGGCCTCGGCCACCTACAATCCCGAATGGAACAGGATTTCTTCCAGATGCAAGCTGCCACAAACTGGTAGACTTGCTTCCCTTGGATGGCCAAAGGCCTCCTACAAACTGACATCAGGCACCTGGGCAGCTGACTTTACTTACCCCTTGAAACAGGCCATCCTTTGTTCCCTACTCCCTCAGCAGGGCACCCGGCTCCGAACACCTACAATCCCGAACGGAACAGGATTTCTTCCAGATGCAAGCTGCCACAAGCTGGAAGCCTGGCTTCCCTTGGAGGGCCAAAGGCCTCCTACAAACTGACATCAGGCACCTGGGCAGCTGACTTTACTTACCCCTGGAAACAGGCCATCCTTTGTGACCAACTCCCTCTGCCGGGCACCCGGCTTCGGGAACCTACAATCTTGAACGGAATAGGATTTTTTCCAGATGGAAGCTGCATTGAACAGGAAGACTAGCATCACTTGGAGAGCCAAAGGCCTGCTACAAACTGACATCAGGCACCTGGGCAGCTGACTTTACTTACCCCTGGAAACAGGCCATCATTAGTGCCCAACTCCCTCTGCCGGGCACCTGGCCACGGCCACCTACAATCCCGAATGGAACAGGATTTCTTCCAGATGCAAGCAGCCACAAACTGGTAGACTTGCTTCCCTTGGATGGCCAAAGGCCTCCTACAAACTGACATCAGGCACCTGGGCAGCTGACTTTACTTACCCCTTGAAACAGGCCTTCCTTTGTTCCCTACTCCCTCAGCAGGGCACCCAGCTCCGGACACCTACAATCCCGAACGGAACAGGATTTCTTCCAGATGCAAGCTGCCACAAGCTGGAAGCCTGGCTTCCCTTGGAGGGCCAAAGGCCTCCTACAAACTGACATCAGGCACCTGGGCAGCTGACTTTACTTACCCCTGGAAACAGGCCATCCTTTGTGACCAACTCCCTCTGCCGGGCACCCGGCTTCGGGAACCTACAATCTTGAACGGAATAGGATTTTTTCCAGATGGAAGCTTCATTGAACAGGAAGACTAGCATCACTTGGAGAGCCAAAGGCCTGCTACAAACTGACATCAGGCACCTGGGCAGCTGACTTTACTTACCCCTGGAAACAGGTTCTCATTTGTGCCCAACTCCCACATCCGGGCACCAGGCCTCGGTCACCTACGATCCCAAACGGAACAGGATTTCTTCCTGATGCAAGCTGCCACAAGCTGGAAGCCTGGCTTCCCATGGAGGGCCAAAGGCCTCCTACAAACTGACATCAGGCACCTGGGCAGCTGACTTTACTTACCCCTGGAAACAGGCCATCCTTTGTTCCCAACTCCTGCAGCAGGGCACCAGGTATCGGCCACCTACAATCCCAAACGGAACAGGATTTCTTCAAGATGCAAGCTGCCACAAGCTGGAAGCCTGGCTTCCCATGGAGGGCCAAAGGCCTGCTACAAACTGATTCAAGGCACCTGGGCAGCTGACTTTACTTAGCCCTGGAAACAGGCCATCCTTTGTGCCCAACTCCCTGTGCCGGGCAGCAGGCCTCGGCCACCTACATTCCCAAATAGAACAGGATTTCTTCCAGATGTAAGCAGCCACAAACAGGAAGACTAGCTTCCCTTGGATGGCCAAAGGCCTCCTACAAACTGACATCAGGCACCTGGGCAGCTGAATTTACTTACCCCTGGAAACAGGCCATCCTTTGTTCCCAACTCCCTTAGCCGGACACCAGGCCTCGGCCACCTACGATCCCAAACGGAACAGGATTTCTTCCACATGCAAGTTGCCACAAGCTGGAAGCCTGGCTGCTCTTGGAGGGTCAAAGGCCTCCTACAAACTGACATCAGGCACCTGGGCAGCTGACTTTACTTACCCCTGGAAACAGGCCATCATTTGTGCCCAACTCCCTCTGCCGGGCACCTGGCCTCGGCCACCTACAATCCCGAATGGAACAGGATTTCTTCCAGATGCAAGCTGCCACAAACTGGAAGACTAGTTTCCCTTGAAGGGCCAAAGGCCTCCTACAAACTGACATCAGGCACCTGGGCAGCTGACTTTACTGACCCCTGGAAACAGGCCATCATTTGTGCCCAACTCCCTCTGCCGGGCACCTGGCCTCGGCCACCTACAATCCCGAACGGAACAGGATTTCTTCCAGATGCAAGCTGCCACAAGCTGGAAGCCTGGCTTCCCATGGAGGGCCAAAGGCCTCCTACAAACTGACATCAGGCACCTGGGCAGCTAACTTTACTTACCCCTGGAAACAGGCCATCATTTGTGCCCAACTCCCTCTGCCGGGCACCAGGCCTCGGCCACCTATAATCCCGAACGGAACAGGATTACTTCCAGATGCAAGCAGCCACAAGCTGGAAGCCTGGCATCCCATGGAGGAACAATAGCCACCTGCAAACTGACATCAGGCACCTGGGCAGCTGACTTTACTTACCCCTGGAAACAGGCCATCCTTTGTGCCCAACTCCCTCTGCCGGGCACCTGGCCTCGGCCACCTATAATCCCGAACGGAACAGGATTTCTTCCAGATGCAAGCTGCCACAAGCTGGAAGCCTGGCTTCCCATGGAGGGCCAAAGGCCTCCTACAAACTGACATCAGGCACCTGGGCAGCTGACTTTACTTACCCTTGAAACAGGCCATCCTTTGTGCCCAACTCCCTCTGCCGGGCACCTGGCCTCGGCCACCCACAATCCCGAACGGAACAGGATTTCTTCACGATGCAAGCTGCCACAAACTGGAAGACTTGCTTCCCTTGGAGGGCCAAAGGCCTCCTACAAACTGACATCAGGCACCTGGGCAGCTGACTTTACTTACCCCTGGAAACAGGCCATCCTTTGTTCCCAACTGCTGCAGCAGTGCACCAGGCCTCGGCCACCTACAATCCCAAACGGAACAGGATTTCTTCAAGATGCAAGCTGCCACAAACTGGAAGACTGGCGTCCCTTGGAGGGCCAAAGGCCTCCTACAAACTGACATCAGGCACCTGGGCAGCTGACTTTACTTACCTCTGGAAACAGGCCATCCTTTGTGCCCAACTCTTTCTGCCGGGCACCTGGCCTCGGACACCTACAATCCCGAACGGAACAGGATTTCTTCGCGATGCAAGCTGCCACAAGCTGGAAGCCTGGCTTCCCATGGAGGGCCAAAGGCCTGCTACAAACTGATTCAAGGCACCTGGGCAGCTGACTTTACTAACCCCTGGAAACAGGCCATAATTTGTGCACAACTCCCTCTGCCGGGCACCTGGCCTCGGCCACCTACAATCTCGAACGGAACAGGATTTCTTCCAGATGCAAGCTGCCACAAACTGGAAGACTTGCTTCCCTTGGAGGGCCAAAGGCCTCCTACAAACTGACATCAGGCACCTGGGCAGCTGACTTTACTTACCTCTGGAAACAGGCCATCCTTTGTGCCCAACTCCCTCTGCCGGGCAGCAGGCCTCGGCCACCTACATTCCCAAATAGAAAAGGATTTCTTCCAGATGCAAGCAGCCACAAACTGGAAGACTTGCTTCCCTTGGTGGGACAAAGGCCTCCTACAAACTGACATCAGGCACCTGGGCAGCTAACTTTACTTACCCCTGGAAACAGGCCATCCTTTGTTCCCAACTCCCTTAACCGGACACCAGGCCTCGGCCACCTACGATCCCAAACGGAACAGGATTTCTTCCAGATGCAAGCTACCACAAACTGGAAGCCTGGCTGCTCTTGGAGGGCCAATGGCCTCCTACAAACTGACATCAGGCACCTGGGCAGCTGACTTTACTTACCCCTGGAAACAGGCCATCCTTTGTTCCCAACTCCCTTAGCCGGACACCAGGCCTCGGCCACCTACAATCCCAAACGGAACAGGATTTCTTCCAGATGCAAGCTGCCACAAGCTGGAAGCCTGGCTTCCCATGGAGGGCCAAAGGCCTCCTACAAACTGACATCAGGCACCTGGGCAGCTGACTTTACTTACCCCTGGAAACAGGCCATCATTTGTGCCAAACTCCCTCTGCTGGGCACCCCGCTCCGGCCACCTACAATCCCGAACGGAACAGGATTTCTTCCAGATGCAAGCTGCCACAAGCTGGAAGCCTGGCTTCCCTCGGAGGGCCAAAGGCCTCCTACAAACTGACATCAGGCACCTGGGCAGCTGACTTTACTTACCCCTGGAAACAGGCCATTCTTTGTGACCAACTCCCTCTGCCGGGCACCCGGCTTCGGGAACCTACAATCTTGAACGGAATAGGATTTTTTCCAGAGGGAAGCTGCATTGAACAGGAAGACTAGCATCACTTGGAGAGCCAAAGGCCTACTACAAACTGACATCAGGCACCTGGGCAGCTGACTTTACTTACCCCTGGAAACAGGCCATCCTTTGTTCCCAACTGCTGCAGCAGGGCACCAGGCCTCGGCCACCTACAATCCCAAACGGAACAGGATTTCTTCAAGATGCAAGCTGCCACAAACTGGAAGCCTGGCTTCCCTTGGAGGGCCAAAGGCCTCCTACAAACTGATTCAAGGCACCTGGGCAGCTGACTTTACTTACCTCTGGAAACAGGCCATCCTTTGTGCCCAACTCTTTCTGCCGGGCACCTGGCCTCGTACACCTACAATCCCGAACGGAACAGGATTTCTTCGCGATGCAAGCTTCCACAAGCTGGAAGCCTGGCTTCCCATGGAGGGCCAAAGGCCTGCTACAAACTGATTCAAGGCACCTGGGCAGCTGACTTTACTAACCCCTGGAAACAGGCCATAATTTGTGCCCAACTCCCTCTGCCGGGCACCTGGCCTCGGCCACCTACAATCTCGAACGGAACAGGATTTCTTCCAGATGCAAGCTGCCACAAGCTGGAAGCCTGGCTTCCCCTGGAGGGCCAAAGGCCTCCTACAAACTGACATCAGGCACCTGGGCAGCTTTCTTTACTTACCCCTGGAAACAGGCCATCCTTTGTGCCCAACTCCCTCTGCCGGGCACCTGGCCTCGGCCACCTACAATCCCGAAAGGAACAGGATTTCTTCCAGATGCAAGCTGCCACAAACTGGAAGACTTGCTTCACTTGGAGGGCCAAAGGCCTCCTACAAACTGACATCAGGCACCTGGGCAGCTGACTTTACTTACCTCTGGAAACAGGCCATCCTTTGTGCCCAACTCCCTCTGCCGGGCACCTGGCCTCGGCCACCTACATTCCCAAATAGAAAAGGATTTCTTCCAGATGCAAGCAGCCACAAACTGGAAGACTTGCTTCCCTTGGTGGGACAAAGGCCTCCTACAAACTGACATCAGGCACCTGGGCAGCTGACTTTACTTACCCCTGGAAACAGGCCATCCTTTGTTCCCAACTCCCTTAGCCGGACACCAGGCCTCGGCCACCTACAATCCCAAACGGAACAGGATTTCTTCCAGATGCAAGCTGCCACAAGCTGGAAGCCTGGCTTCCCATGGAGGGCCAAAGGCCTCCTACAAACTGACATCAGGCACCTGGGCAGCTGACTTTACTTACCCCTGGAAACATGCCATAATTTGTGCCAAACTCCCTCTGCCGGGCACCCGGCTCCGGCCACCTACAATCCCGAACGGAACAGGATTTCTTCCAGATGCAAGCTGCCACAAGCTGGAAGCCTGGCTTCCCTTGGAGGGCCAAAGGCCTCCTACAAACTGACATCAGGCACCTGGGCAGCTGACTTTACTTTCCCCTGGAAACAGGCCATCCTTTGTGACCAACTCCCTCTGCCGGGCACCCGGCTTCGGGAACCTACAATCTTGAACGGAATAGGATTTTTTCCAGATGGAAGCTGCATTGAACAGGAAGACTAGCATCACGTGGAGAGCCAAAGGCCTACTACAAACTGACATCAGGCACCTGGGCAGCTGACTTTACTTACCCCTGGAAACAGGCCATCCTTTGTTCCCAACTCCTGCAGCAGGGTACCTGGCCTCGGCCACCTACAATCCCAAACGGAACAGGATTTCTTCCAGATGCAAGCTGCCACAAGCTGGAAGCCTGGCTTCCCATGGAGGGCCAAAGGCCTCCTACAAACTGACATCAGGCACCTGGGCAGCTAACTTTACTTACCCCTGGAAACAGGCCATCATTTGTGCCCAACTCCCTCTGCCGGGCACCAGGCCTCGGCCACCTACAATCCCGAACGGAACAGGATTACTTCCAGATGCAAGCAGCCACAAGCTGGAAGCCTGGCATCCCATGGAGGAACAATAGCCACCTGCAAACTGACATCAGGCACCTGGGCAGCTGACTTTACTTACCCCTGGAAACAGGCCATTTTTTGTGCCCAACTCCCTCTGCCGGGCACCTGGCCTCGGCCACCTATAATCCCGAACGGAACAGGATTTCTTCCAGATGCAAGCTGCCACAAGCTGGAAGCCTGGCTTCCCATGGAGGGCCAAAGGCCTCCTACAAACTGACATCAGGCACCTGGGCAGCTGACTTTACTTACCCCTGGAAACAGGCCATCCTTTGTGCCCAACTCCCTCTGCCAGGCACCTGGCCTCGGCCACCTACAATCGCGAATGGAACAGGATTTCTTCCAGATGCAAGCTGCCACAAACTGGAAGACTAGTTTCCCTTGAAGGGCCAAAGGCCTCCTACAAACTGACATCAGGCACCTGGGCAGCTGACTTTACTTACCCCTGGAAACAGGCCATCATTTGTGCCCAACTCCCTCTGCCGGTCACCTGGCCTTGGCCACCTACAATCCCGAACGGAACAGGATTTCTTCCAGATGCAAGCTGCCACAGGCAGGAAACCTGGCTTCCCATAGAGGGCCAAAGGCCTCCTACAAACTGACATCAGGCACCTGGGCAGCTGACTTTACTTACCCCTGGAAACAGGCCATCCTTTGTGCCCAACTCTTTCTGCCGGGCACCTGGCCTCGGACACCTACAATCCCGAACGGAACAAGATTTCTTCGCGATGCAAGCTGCCACAAGCTGGAAGCCTGGCTTCCCATGGAGGGCCAAAGGCCTGCTACAAACTGATTCAAGGCACCTGGGCAGCTGACTTTACTAACCCCTGGAAACAGGCCATCATTTGTGCCCAACTCCCTCTGCCGGGCAGATGGCCTCGGCCACCTACAATCTCGAACGAAACAGGATTTCTTCCAGATGCAAGCTGCCACAAGCTGGAAGCCTGGCTACCCCTGGAGGGCCAAAGGCCTCCTACAAACTGACATCAGGCACCTGGGCAGCTGTCTTTACTTACCCCTGGAAACAGGCCATCCTTTGTGCCCAACTCCCTCTGCCGGGCACCTGGCCTCGGCCACCTATAATCCCGAACGGAACAGGATTTCTTCCAGATGCAAGCTGCCACAAACTGGAAGACTTGCTTCCCTTGGAGGGCCAAAGGCCTCCTACAAACTGACATCAGGCACCTGGGCAGCTGACTTTACTTACTTCTGGAAACAGGCCATCCTTTGTGCCCAACTCCCTCTGCCGGGCACCAGGCCTCGGCCACCTACATTCCCAAATAGAAAAGGATTTCTTCCAGATGCAAGCAGCCACAAACTGGAAGACTTGCTTCCCTTGGTGGGCCAAAGGCCTCCTACAAACTGACATCAGGCACCTGGGCAGCTAACTTTACTTACCCCTGGAAACAGGCCATCCTTTGTTCCCAACTCCCTTAGCCGGACACCAGGCCTCGGCCACCTACGATCCCAAACGGAACAGGATTTCTTCCAGATGCAAGCTGCCACAAACTGGAAGCCTGGCTGCTCTTGGAGGGCCAATGGCCTCCTACAAACTGACATCAGGCACCTGGGCAGCTGACTTTACTTACCCCTGGAAACATGCCATCCTTTGTTCCCAACTCCCTTAGCCGGACACCAGGCCTCGGCCACCTACAATCCCAAACGGAACAGGATTTCTTCCAGATGCAAGCTGCCACAAGCTGGAAGCCTGGCTTCCCATGGAGGGCCAAAGGCCTTCTACAAACTGACATCAGGCACCTGGGCAGCTGACTTTACTTACCCCTGGAAACAGGCCATCATTTGTGCCAAACTCCCTCTGCCGGGCACCCGGCTCCGGCCACCTTCAATCCCGAATGGAACAGGATTTCTTCCAGATGCAAGCTGCCACAAGCAGGAAGCCTGGCTTCCCATGGAGGGCCAAAGGCCTCCTACAAACTGACATCAGGCACCTGGGCAGCTGACGTTACTTACCCCTTGAAACAGGCCATCCTTTGTTGTCTACTCCTTCAGCAGGGCACACGGCTCCGGCCACCTACAATCCCAAACGAAACAGGATTTCTTCCAGATGCAAGTTGCCACAAGCTGGAAGCCTGGCTTCCCTTGGAGGGCCAAAGGCCTCCTACAAACTGACATCAGGCACCTGGGCAGCTGACTTTACTTACCCCTGGAAACAGGCCATCCTTTGTGCCCAACTACCTCTGCCGGACACCAGGCCTCGGCCACCTACTATCCAAAACAGAACAGGATTTCTTCCAGATGCAAGCTGCCACAAGCTGGAAGACTTGCTTCCCTTGGAGGGCCAAAGGCCTCCTACAAACTGACATCAGGCACCTGGGCAGCTGACTTTACTTACCCCTGGAAACAGGCCATCATTTGTGCCCAACTCCCTCTGCCGGGCACCTGGCCTCGGCCACCTACAATCCCGAACGGAACAGGATTTCTTCCAGATGCAAGCTGCCACAAGCTGGAAGCCTGGCTTCCCATGGAGGGCCAAAGGCCTCCTACAAACTGACATCAGGCACCTGGGCAGCTAACTTTACTTACCCCTGGAAACAGGCCATCCTTTCTGACCAACTCCCTCTGCCGGGCACCTGGCCTCGGCCACCTACAATCCCGAACGGAATAGGATTTCTTCCAGATGCAAGCTGCCACAAACTGGAAGACTAGCTTCCCTTGGAGGGCCAAAGGCCTCCTACAAACTGACATCAGGCACCTGGGCAGCTGACTTTACTTACCCCTGGAAACAGGCCATCCTTTGTGCCCAACTCCCTCTGCCCGACACCAGGCCTCGGCCACCTACAATCCCGAATGGAACAGGATTTCTTCCAGATGCAAGCTTCCACAAACTGGAAGACTGGTTTCCCATGGAGGGCCAAAGGCCTCCTACAAACTGACATCAGGCACCTGGGCAGCTGACTTTACTTACCCCTGGAAACAGGCCATCCTTTGTTCCCAACTCTTTTTGCCGGGAACCTGGCCTCGGACACCTACAATCCCGAACGGAACAGGATTTCTTCGCGATGCAAGCTGCCACAATCTGGAAGACTAGTTTCCCTTGAAAAGCCAAAGGCCTACTACAAACTGACATCAGGCACCTGGGCAGCTGACTTTACTTACCCCTGGAAACAGGCCATCATTTGTGCCCAACTCCCTCTGCCGGGCACCAGGCCTCGGCCACCTACGATCCCAAACGGAACAGGATTTCTTCAAGATGCAAGATACCACAAGCTGGAAGCCTGGCTTCCCTTGGAAAGCGAAAGGCCTCCTACAAACTGACATCAGGCACCTGGGCAGCTGACTTTACTTACCCCTGGAAACAGGCCATCATTTGTGCCCAACTCCCTCTGCCAGGCACCTGGCCTCGGCCACCTACAATCCCGAATGGAACAGGATTTCTTCCAGATGCAAGCTGCCACAATCTGGAAGACTAGTTCCCCTTGAAAAGCCAAAGGCCTACTACAAACTGACATCAGGCACCTGGGCAGGTGACTTTACTTACCCCTGGAAACAGGCCATCATTTGTGCCCAACTCCCTCTGCCGGGCACCAGGCCTCGGCCACCTACAATCCCAAACGGAACAGGATTTCTTCCAGATGCAAGCTGCCACAAGCTGGAAGCCTGGCTGCTCTTGGAGGGCCAATGTCCTCCTACATACTGATTCAAGGAACCTGGGCAGCTGACTTTACTTACCTCTGGAAACAGGCCATCCTTTGTGCCCGACTCTTTCTGCCGGGCACCTGGCCTCGGACACCTACAATCCCGAACGGAACAGGATTTCTTCGCGATGCAAGCTGCCACAAGCAGGAAGCCTGGCTTCCCATGGAGGGCCAAAGGCCTCCTACAAACTGACATCAGGCACCTGGGCAGCTAACTTTACTTACCCCTGGAAACAGGCCATCCTTTGTTCCAAACTCCCTTAGCCGGACACCAGGCCTCGGCCACCTACGATCCCAAACGAAACAGGATTTCTTCCAGATGCAAGCTGCCACAAACTGGAAGCCTGGCTGCTCTTGGAGGGCCAATGGCCTCCTACAAACTGACATCAGGCACCTGGGCAGCTGACTTTACTTAGCCCTGGAAACAGGCCATTCTTTGTTCCCAACTCCCTTAGCCGGACACCAGGCCTCGGCCACCTACAATTCCAAACGGAACAGGATTTCTTCCAGATGCAAGCTGCCACAAGCTGGAAGCCTGGCTTCCCTTGGAGGGCCAAAGGCCTCCTACAAACTGACATCAGGCACCTGGGCAGCTGACTTTACTTACCCCTGGAAACAGGCCATCATTTGTGCCAAACTCCCTCTGCTGGGCACCCGGCTCCGGCCACCTACAATCCCGAACGGAACAGGATTTCTTCCAGATGCAAGCTGCCACAAGCTGGAAGCCTGGCTTCCCTTGGAGGGCCAAAGGCCTCCTACAAACTGACATCAGGCACCCGGGCAGCTGACTTTACTTACCCCTGGAAACAGGCCATCCTTTGTGCCCAACTCCCTCTGCCGGGCACCCGGCTTCGGGAACCTACAATCTTGAACGGAATAGGATTTTTTCCAGATGGAAGCTGCATTGAACAGGAAGACTAGCATCACTTGGAGAGCCAAAGGCCTGCTACAAACTGACATCAGGCACCTGGGCAGCTGACTTTACTGACCCCTGGAAACAGGTTCTCATTTGTGCCCAACTCCCACATCCGGGCACCAGGCCTCGGTCACCTACGATCCCAAACGGAACAGGATTTCTTCCTGATGCAAGCCGTCACAAGCTGGAAGCCTGGCTTCCCATGGAGGGCCAAAGGCCTCCTACAAACTGACATCAGGCACCTGGGCAGCTGACTTTACTTACCCCTGGAAACAGGCCATCCTTTGTTCCCAACTCCTGCAGCAGGGCACCAGGCCTCGGCCACCAACAATCCCAAACGGAACAGGATTTCTTCAAGATGCAAGCTGCCACAAGCTGGAAGCCTGGCTTCCCATGGAGGGCCAAAGGCCTGCTACAAACTGATTCAAGGCACCTGGGCAGCTGACTTTACTTACCCCTGGAAACAGGCCATCCTTTGTGCTCAATTTCCTCTGCCGGGCACCTGGCCTCGGCCACCTACAATCCCGAACGGAACAGGATTATTTCAAGATGCAAGCAGCCACAAGCTGGAAGCCGGGCTTCCCATGGAGGAACAATAGCCACCTACTAACTGACATCAGGCACCTGGGCAGCTGACTTTACTTACCTCTGGAAACAGGCCATCCTTTGTTCCCAACTCCCTCAGCCGGGCACCAGGCCTCGGCCACCTACGATCCCAAACGGAACAGGATTTCTTCAAGATGCAAGCTGCCACAAGCTGGAAGCCTGGATGCTCTTGGAGGGCCAAAGGCCTCTTACAAACTGACATCAGGCACCTGGGCAGCTGACTTTACTTACCCCTGGAAACAGGCCATCATTTGTGCCCAACTCCCTCTGCCGGGCACCTGGCCTCGGCCACCTACAATCCCGAATGGAACAGGATTTCTTCCAGATGCAAGCTGCCACAAACTGGTAGACTTGCTTCCCTTGGATGGCCAAAGGCCTCCTACAAACTGACATCAGGCACCTGGGCAGCTGACTTTACTTACCCCTTGAAACAGGCCATTCTTTGTTCCCTACTCCGTCAGCAGGGCACCCGGCTCCGGACACCTACAATCCCGAACGGAACAGGATTTCTTCCAGATGCAAGCTGCCACAAGCTGGAAGCCTGGCTTCCCTTGGAGGGCCAAAGGCCTCCTACAAACTGACATCAGGCACCTGGGCAGCTGACTTTACTTACCCCTGGAGACAGGCCATCCTTTGTGACCATCTCCCTCTGCCGGGCACCCGGCTTCGGGAACCTACAATCTTGAACGGAATAGGATTTTTTCCAGATGGAAGCTGCATTGAACAGGAAGGCTAGCATCACTTGGAGAGCCAAAGGCCTCCTACAAACTGACATCAGGCACCTGGGCAGCTGACTTTACTTACCCCTGGAAACAGGCCATCCTTTGTGCCCCAACTCTTTCTGCCGGGCACCTTGCCCTCGGACACCTACAATCCCGAACGGAACAGGATTTCTTCGCGATGCAAGCTGCCACAATCTGGAAGACTAGTTTCCCTTGAAAAGCCAAAGGCCTCCTACAAACTGACATCAGGCAGCTGGGCAGCTGACTTTACTTACCCCTGGAAACAGGCCATCATTTGTGCCCAACTCCCTCTGCGGGCACCAGGCCTCGGCCACCTACGATCCCAAACGGAACAGGATTTCTTCAAGATGCAAGCTACCACAAGCTGGAAGTCTGGCTTCCCTTGGAGGGCCAAAGGCCTCCTACAAACTGACATCAGGCACCTGGGCAGCTGACTTTACTTACCCCTGGAAACAGGCCATCATTTGTGCCCAACTCCCTCTGCCAGGCACCTGGCCTCGGCACCTACAATCCCGAACGGAACAGGATTTCTTCCAGATGCAAGCTGCCACAAGCTTGAAGCCAGGCTTCTCATGGAGGGCCAAAGGCCTGCTACAAACTGACATCAGGCACCTGGGCAGCTGACTTTACTAACCCCTGGAAACAGGCCATCATTTGTTCCCTACTCCCTCAGCAGGGCACCCGGCTCCGGACACCTACAATCCCGAACGAAACAGGATTTCTTCCAGATGCAAGCTGCCACAAGCTGGAAGCCTGGCTTCCCTTGGAGGGCCAAAGGCCCTCCTACAAACTGACATCAGGCACCTGGGCAGCTGACTTTACTTAGCCCTGGAAACAGGCCATCATTTGTGCCCAACTCCCTCTGCCGGCCACCTGGCCTCGGCCACCTACAATCCCGAACGGAACAGGTTTTCTTCCAGATGCAAGCTGCCACAAGCTGGAAGCCTGGCTTCCCATGGAGGGCCAAAGGCCTGCTACAAACTGATTCAAGGCACCTGGGCAGCTGACTTTACTTACCTCTGAAAACAGGCCATCTTTGTGCCCAACTCCCTCTGCCGGGCACCAGGCCTCGGCCACCTACATTCCCAAATTAAACAGGATTTTCTTCCAGATGCAAGCAGAGCCACAAACTGGAAGACTTGCTTCCCTTGGAGGCCAAAGGCCTCCTACAAACTGACATCAGGCACCTGGGCAGCTAACTTTACTTACCCCCTGAAAACAGGCCATCCTTTGTTCCCAACTCCCTTAGCCGGACACCAGGCCTCGGCCACCTACAATCCCAAACGGAACAGGATTTCTTCCAGATGCAAGCTGCCACAAACTGGAAGCCTGGCTGCTCTTGGAGGGCCAATGGCCTCCTACAAACTGACATCAGGCACCTGGGCAGCTGACTTTACTTACCCCTGGAAACAGGCCATCATTTGTGCCCAACTCCCTCTGCCGGGCACCAGGCCTCGGCCACCTACAATCCAAAACAGAACAGGATTTCTTCCAGATGCAAGCTGCCACAAGCTGGAAGACTTGCTTCCCTTGGAGGGCCAAAGGCCTCCTACAAACTGACATCAGGCACCTGGCAGCTGACTTTACTTACCCCCTGGAAACCAGGCCCATCATTTGTACCCAACTCCCTCTGCCGGGCACCTGGCCTCGGCCACCTACAATCCCGAACGGAACAGGATTTCTTCCAGATGCAAGCTGCCACAAGCTGGAAGCCTGGCTTCCCATGGAGGGCCAAAGGCCTCCTACAAACTGACATCAGGCAACCTGGGCAGCTAACTTTACTTACCCCTGGAAACAGGCCATCCTTTCTGACCAACTTCCTCTGCCGGGCACCTGGCCTCGGCCACCTACAATCCCGAACGGAATAGGATTTCTTCCAGATGCAAGCTGCCACAAACTGGAAGACTGGTTTCCCATGGAGGGCCAAAGGCCTCCTACAAACTGACATCAGGCACCTGGGCAGCTGACTTTACTTACCCCTGGAAACAGGCCATCCTTTGTTTCCAACTCTTTCTGCCGGGCACCTGGCCTCGGACACCTTCATTCCCGAACGGAACAGGATTTCTTCGCGATGCAAGCTGCCACAATCTGGAAGACTAGTTTCCCTTGAAAAGCCAAAGGCCTACTACAAACTGACATCAGGCACCTGGGCAGCTGACTTTACTTACCCCTGGAAACAGGCCATCATTTGTGCCCAACTCCCTCTGCCGGGCACAGGCCTCGGCCACCTACGATCCCAAACGGAACAGGATTTCTTCAAGATGCAAGATACCACAAGCTGGAAGCCTGGCTTCCCTTGGAAAGCGAAAGGCCTCCTACAAACTGACATCAGGCACCTGGGCAGCTGACTTTACTTACCCCTGGAAACAGGCCATCATTTTGTGCCCAACTCCCTCTGCCAGGCACCTGGCCTCGGCCACCTACAATCCCGAACGGAACAGGATTTCTTCCAGATGCAAGCTGCCACAAACTGGAAGACTAGTTCCCCTTGAAAAGCCAAAGGCCTACTACAAACTGACATCAGGCACCTGGGCAGCTGACTTTACTTACCCCTGGAAACAGGCCATCATTTGTGCCCAACTCCCTCTGCCGGGCACCAGGCCTCGGCCACCTACTGTCCCAAACGGAACAGGATTTCTTCCAGATGCAAGCAGCCACAAACTGGAAGACTTGCTTCCCTTGGTGGGCCAAAGGCCTCCTACAAACTGACATCAGGCACCTGGGCAGCTAACTTTACTTACCCCTGGAAACAGGCCATCCTTTGTTCCCAACTCCCTTAGCCGGACACCAGGCCTCGGCCACCTACGATCCCAAACGGAACAGGATTTTCTTCCAGATGCAAGCTGCCACAAACTGGAAGCCTGGCTGCTCTTGGAGGGCCAATGGCCTCCTACAAACTGACATCAGGCCACCTGGGCAGCTGACTTTACTGACCCCTGGAAACAGGTTCTCATTTGTGCCCAACTCCCACATCCGGGCACCAGGCCTCGGTCACCTACGATCCCAAACGGAACAGGATTTCTTCCTGATGCAAGCCGTCACAAGCTGGAAGCCTGGCTTCCCATGGAGGGCCAAAGGCCTCCTACAAACTGACATCAGGCACCTGGGCAGCTGACTTTACTTACCCCTGGAAACAGGCCATCCTTTGTTCCCAACTCCTGCAGCAGGGCACCAGGCCTCGGCCACCAACAATCCCAAACGGAACAGGATTTCTTCAAGATGCAAGCTGCCACAAGCTGGAAGCCTGGCTTCCCATGGAGGGCCAAAGGCCTGCTACAAACTGATTCAAGGCACCTGGGCAGCTGACTTTACTTACCCCTGGAAACAGGCCATCCTTTGTGCCCAACTCTTTCTGCCGGGCACCTTGCCTCGGACACCTACAATCCCGAACGGAACAGGATTTCTTCGCGATGCAAGCTGCCACAATCTGGAAGACTAGTTTCCCTTGAAAAGCCAAAGGCCTCCTACAAACTGACATCAGGCAGCTGGGCAGCTGACTTTACTTACCCCTGGAAACAGGCCATCATTTGTGCCCAACTCCCTCTGCCGGGCACCAGGCCTCGGCCACCTACGATCCCAAACGGAACAGGATTTCTTCAAGATGCAAGCTACCACAAGCTGGAAGTCTGGCTTCCCTTGGAGGGCCAAAGGCCTCCTACAAACTGACATCAGGCACCTGGGCAGCTGACTTTACTTACCCCTGGAAACAGGCCATCATTTGTGCCCAACTCCCTCTGCCAGGCACCTGGCCTCGGCCACCTACAATCCCGAACGGAACAGGATTTCTTCCAGATGCAAGCTGCCACAAGCTTGAAGCCAGGCTTCTCATGGAGGGCCAAAGGCCTGCTACAAACTGACATCAGGCACCTGGGCAGCTGACTTTACTAACCCCTGGAAACAGGCCATCATTTGTTCCCTACTCCCTCAGCAGGGCACCCGGCTCCGGACACCTACAATCCCGAACGAAACAGGATTTCTTCCAGATGCAAGCTGCCACAAGCTGGAAGCCTGGCTTCCCTTGGAGGGCCAAAGGCCTCCTACAAACTGACATCAGGCACCTGGGCAGCTGACTTTACTTAGCCCTGGAAACAGGCCATCATTTGTGCCCAACTCCCTCTGCCGGCCACCTGGCCTCGGCCACCTACAATCCCGAACGGAACAGGTTTTCTTCCAGATGCAAGCTGCCACAAGCTGGAAGCCTGGCTTCCCATGGAGGGCCAAAGGCCTGCTACAAACTGATTCAAGGCACCTGGGCAGCTGACTTTACTTACCTCTGAAAACAGGCCATCTTTGTGCCCAACTCCCTCTGCCGGGCACCAGGCCTCGGCCACCTACATTCCCAAATTAAACAGGATTTCTTCCAGATGCAAGCAGCCACAAACTGGAAGACTTGCTTCCCTTGGAGGGCCAAAGGCCTCCTACAAACTGACATCAGGCACCTGGGCAGCTAACTTTACTTACCCCTGAAAACAGGCCATCCTTTGTTCCCAACTCCCTTAGCCGGACACCAGGCCTCGGCCACCTACAATCCCAAACGGAACAGGATTTCTTCCAGATGCAAGCTGCCACAAACTGGAAGCCTGGCTGCTCTTGGAGGGCCAATGGCCTCCTACAAACTGACATCAGGCACCTGGGCAGCTGACTTTACTTACCCCTGGAAACAGGCCATCATTTGTGCCCAACTCCCTCTGCCGGGCACCAGGCCTCGGCCACCTACAATCCAAAACAGAACAGGATTTCTTCCAGATGCAAGCTGCCACAAGCTGGAAGACTTGCTTCCCTTGGAGGGCCAAAGGCCTCCTACAAACTGACATCAGGCACCTGGGCAGCTGACTTTACTTACCCCTGGAAACAGGCCATCATTTGTGCCCAACTCCCTCTGCCGGGCACCTGGCCTCGGCCACCTACAATCCCGAACGGAACAGGATTTCTTCCAGATGCAAGCTGCCACAAGCTGGAAGCCTGGCTTCCCATGGAGGGCCAAAGGCCTCCTACAAACTGACATCAGGCACCTGGGCAGCTAACTTTACTTACCCCTGGAAACAGGCCATCCTTTCTGACCAACTTCCTCTGCCGGGCACCTGGCCTCGGCCACCTACAATCCCGAACGGAATAGGATTTCTTCCAGATGCAAGCTGCCACAAACTGGAAGACTGGTTTCCCATGGAGGGCCAAAGGCCTCCTACAAACTGACATCAGGCACCTGGGCAGCTGACTTTACTTACCCCTGGAAACAGGCCATCCTTTGTTTCCAACTCTTTCTGCCGGGCACCTGGCCTCGGACACCTTCATTCCCGAACGGAACAGGATTTCTTCGCGATGCAAGCTGCCACAATCTGGAAGACTAGTTTCCCTTGAAAAGCCAAAGGCCTACTACAAACTGACATCAGGCACCTGGGCAGCTGACTTTACTTACCCCTGGAAACAGGCCATCATTTGTGCCCAACTCCCTCTGCCGGGCACCAGGCCTCGGCCACCTACGATCCCAAACGGAACAGGATTTCTTCAAGATGCAAGATACCACAAGCTGGAAGCCTGGCTTCCCTTGGAAAGCGAAAGGCCTCCTACAAACTGACATCAGGCACCTGGGCAGCTGACTTTACTTACCCCTGGAAACAGGCCATCATTTGTGCCCAACTCCCTCTGCCAGGCACCTGGCCTCGGCCACCTACAATCCCGAATGGAACAGGATTTCTTCCAGATGCAAGCTGCCACAAACTGGAAGACTAGTTCCCCTTGAAAAGCCAAAGGCCTACTACAAACTGACATCAGGCACCTGGGCAGCTGACTTTACTTACCCCTGGAAACAGGCCATCATTTGTGCCCAACTCCCTCTGCCGGGCACCAGGCCTCGGCCACCTACAATCCCAAACGGAACAGGATTTCTTCCAGATGCAAGCAGCCACAAACTGGAAGACTTGCTTCCCTTGGTGGGCCAAAGGCCTCCTACAAACTGACATCAGGCACCTGGGCAGCTAACTTTACTTACCCCTGGAAACAGGCCATCCTTTGTTCCCAACTCCCTTAGCCGGACACCAGGCCTCGGCCACCTACGATCCCAAACGGAACAGGATTTCTTCCAGATGCAAGCTGCCACAAACTGGAAGCCTGGCTGCTCTTGGAGGGCCAATGGCCTCCTACAAACTGACATCAGGCACCTGGGCAGCTGACTTTACTGACCCCTGGAAACAGGTTCTCATTTGTGCCCAACTCCCACATCCGGGCACCAGGCCTCGGTCACCTACGATCCCAAACGGAACAGGATTTCTTCCTGATGCAAGCCGTCACAAGCTGGAAGCCTGGCTTCCCATGGAGGGCCAAAGGCCTCCTACAAACTGACATCAGGCACCTGGGCAGCTGACTTTACTTACCCCTGGAAACAGGCCATCCTTTGTTCCCAACTCCTGCAGCAGGGCACCAGGCCTCGGCCACCAACAATCCCAAACGGAACAGGATTTCTTCAAGATGCAAGCTGCCACAAGCTGGAAGCCTGGCTTCCCAGGGAGGGCCAAAGGCCTGCTACAAACTGATTCAAGGCACCTGGGCAGCTGACTTTACTTACCCCTGGAAACAGGCCATCCTTTGTGCTCAATTTCCTCTGCCGGGCACCTGGCCTCGGCCACCTACAATCCCGAACGGAACAGGATTATTTCCAGATGCAAGCAGCCACAAGCTGGAAGCCGGGCTTCCCATGGAGGAACAATAGCCACCTACTAACTGACATCAGGCACCTGGGCAGCTGACTTTACTTAGCCCTGGAAACAGGCCATCATTTGTGCCCAACTCCCTCTGCCGGGCACCTGGCCTCGGCCACCTACAATCCCGAATGGAACAGGATTTCTTCCAGATGCAAGCTGCCACAAACTGGTAGACTTGCTTCCCTTGGATGGCCAAAGGCCTCCTACAAACTGACATCAGGCACCTGGGCAGCTGACTTTACTTACCCCTTGAAACAGGCCATTCTTTGTTCCCTACTCCGTCAGCAGGGCACCCGGCTCCGGACACCTACAATCCCGAACGGAACAGGATTTCTTCCAGATGCAAGCTGCCACAAGCTGGAAGCCTGGCTTCCCTTGGAGGGCCAAAGGCCTCCTACAAACTGACATCAGGCACCTGGGCAGCTGACTTTACTTACCCCTGGAAACAGGCCATCCTTTGTGACCATCTCCCTCTGCCGGGCACCCGGCTTCGGGAACCTACAATCTTGAACGGAATAGGATTTTTTCCAGATGGAAGCTGCATTGAACAGGAAGACTAGCATCACTTGGAGAGCCAAAGGCCTCCTACAAACTGACATCAGGCACCTGGGCAGCTGACTTTACTTACCCCTGGAAACAGGCCATCCTTTGCTCCCAACTCTTTCTGCCGGGCACCTTGCCTCGGACACCTACAATCCCGAACGGAACAGGATTTCTTCGCGATGCAAGCTGCCACAATCTGGAAGACTAGTTTCCCTTGAAAAGCCAAAGGCCTCCTACAAACTGACATCAGGCAGCTGGGCAGCTGACTTTACTTACCCCTGGAAACAGGCCATCATTTGTGCCCAACTCCCTCTGCCGGGCACCAGGCCTCGGCCACCTACGATCCCAAACGGAACAGGATTTCTTCAAGATGCAAGCTACCACAAGCTGGAAGTCTGGCTTCCCTTGGAGGGCCAAAGGCCTCCTACAAACTGACATCAGGCACCTGGGCAGCTGACTTTACTTACCCCTGGAAACA
>NW_027094728.1:0-59944 GCF_029207755.1 Chamaea fasciata
CGGCAGAGGGAGTTGGGCACAAAGGATGGCCTGTTTCCAGGGGTAAGTAAAGTCAGCTGTGTAGGTGCCTGATGTCAGTTTGTAGGAGGCCTTTGGCCCTCCAAGGGAAGCTTGTCTTCCTGTTTGTGGCAGCTTGCATCTGGAAGAAATCCTTTTCCGTTCGGGATTGTAGGTGGGTGAGGCCTGGTGCCCGGCAGAGGGAGTTGGGCACAAAGGATGGCCTGTTTCCAGGGGTAAGTAAAGTCAGCTCCCCAGGTGCCTGATGTAAGTTTTTAGGAGGCCTTTGGCCCTCCAAGTGAAGCCAGGCTTCCTGCTTGTGGCAGCTTGCATCTGGAAGAAATCCTGTTTCGTTCGGGATTGTAGGTGGCCGAGGCCAGGTGCCCAGCAGAGGGAGTTGGGCACAAAGGATGGGCTGTTTCCAGGGGTAAGTAAAGTCAGCTGCCCAGGTGCCTGATGTCAGTTTGTAGGAGGCCTTTGGCCCTCCATGGGAAGCCAGGCTTCCTGCTTGTGGCAGCTTGCATCTGGAAGAAATCCTGTTCCGTTCGGGATTGTAGGTGGCCGGAGCTGGGTGCCCGGCAGAGGGAGTTGGACACAAAGGATGGGCTGTTTCCAGGGGTAAGTAAAGTCAGCTGCCCAGGTGCCTGATGTCAGTTTGTAGGAGGCCTTTGGCCCTCCATGATAAGCCAGGTTTCCTGCTTGTGGCAGCTTGCATCTGGAAGAAATCTTGTTCCGTTCGGGATTGTAGGTGGCCAAGGCCTGGTGCCCAGCAGAGGGAGTTGGGCACAAAGGATGGCCTGTTTCCAGGGGTAAGTAAAGTCAGCTGCCCAGGTGCCTGATGTCAGTTTGTAGGAGGCCTTTGGCGCTCCAACGGAAGCCAGGCTTCCTGCTTGTGGCAGCTTGCATCTGGAAGAAATCCTGTTCTGTTCGGGATTGTAGGTGGCCGGACCTGTGTGCCCGGCTGAGGGAGTTGGGCACAAAAGATGGCCTGTTTCCAGGGGTAAGTACAGTCAGCTGCCCAGGTGCCTGATGTCAGTTTGTAGGAGGCCTTTGGCCCTCCATGGGAAGCCAGGTTTCCTGCTTGTGGCAGCTTGCATCTGGAAGAAATCCTGTTTCGTTCGGGATTGTAGGTGGCCGAGGCCTGGTGCCCGGCAGAGGGAGTTGGGCACAAAGGATGGCCTGTTTCCAGGGGTAAGTAAAGTCAGCTGTCTAGGTGCCTGATGTCAGTTTGTAGGAGGCCTTTGGCCCTCCAAGGGAAGCTTGTCTTCCTGTTCAAGGCAGCTTGCATCTGGAAGAAATCCTTTTCCGTTCGGGATTGTAGGTGGGTGAGGCCTGGTGCCCGGCAGAGGGAGTTGGGCACAAAGGATGGCCTGTTTCCAGGGGTAAGTAAAGTCAGCTCCCCAGATGCCTGATGTAAGTTTTTAGGAGGCCTTTGGCCCTCCAAGTGAAGCCAGGCTTCCAGCTTGTGGCAGCTTGCATCTGGAAGAAATCCTGTTTCGTTCGGGATTGTAGGTGGCCGAGGCCAGGTGCCCAGCAGAGGGAGTTGGGCACAAAGGATGGGCTGTTTCCAGGGGTAAGTAAAGTCAGCTGCCCAGGTGCCTGATGTCAGTTTGTAGGAGGCCTTTGGCCCTCCATGGGAAGCCAGGCTTCCTGCTTGTGGCAGCTTGCATCTGGAAGAAATCCTGTTCCGTTCGGGATTGTAGGTGGCCGGAGCTGGGTGCCCGGCAGAGGGAGTTGGGCACAAAGGATGGCCTGTTTCCAGGGGTAAGTAAAGTCAGCTGCCCAGGTGCCTGATGTCAGTTTGTAGGAGGCCTTTGGCCCTCCATGATAAGCCAGGTTTCCTGCTTGTGGCAGATTGCATCTGGAAGAAATCCTGTTCCGTTCGGGATTGTAGGTGGCCAAGGCCTGGTGCCCGGCAGAGGGAGTTGGGCACAAAGGATGGCCTGTTTCCAGGGGTAAGTAAAGTCAGCTGCCCAGGTCCCTGATGTCAGTTTGTAGAGGCCTTTGGCCCTCCATGGGAAGCCAGGCTTCCTGCTTGTGGCAGCTTGCATCTGGAAGAAATCCTGTTTCGTTCGGGATTGTAGGTGGCCGGAGCTATATGGCCGGCTGGGGGAGTAGGGAACAAAGGATGACCTGTTTCCAGGGGTAAGTAAAGTCAGCTGCCCAGGTGCCTGATGTCAGTTTGTAGGTGACCTTTTGACCTCCAACGGAAGCAAGTCTTCCAGTTTGTGGCAGATTGCATCTGGAAGAAATCCTGTTCCGTTTGGGATTGTAGGTGGCCGAGGCCAGGTGCCCGGCGGCAGAGGGAGTTGGGCACAAGGATGGCCTGTTTCCAGGGGTAAGTAAAGTCAGCTGCCCAGGTGCCTGATGTCAGTTTGCAGGTGGCTATTGGTCCTGCATGGAAAGCCCGGCTTCCAAGTTGTGGCAGCTTGCATCGGGAAGTAAGCCTGTTCTGTTCGGGATTGTAGGTGGCCGAGGCCTGGTGCCCGGCAGAGGGAGTTGGGCACAAAGGATGGCCTGTTTCCAGGGGTAAGTAAAGTCAGCTGCCCAGGTGCCTGATGTCAGTTTGTAGGAGGCCTTTGGCCCTCCATGGGAAGCCAGGTTTCCTGCTTGTGGCAACTTGCATCTGGATGAAATCCTGCTCCGTTCGGGATTGTAGGTGGCCGAGGCCAGGTGCCCTGCAGAAGGAGTTGGACACAAATGATGGCCTGTTTCTTTAGAAAACAAAAGTCAGCTGCCCAGGTGTAGGAGGCCTTTGGCCCTTAATGGGAGGCCAGGCTTCGTGCTTGTGGCAGCTTGCATCTCGAAGAAATCCTGTTTTCGTTCGGGATTGTAGGTGGCCGGAGCTATATGCCCGGCAGAGGGAGTTGGGCACAAAGGATAGGCTGTTTCCAGGGTGTAAGTAAAGTCAGCTGCCCAGGTGCCTGATGGTCCAGTTTGTAGGAAGGCCTTTGGCCCTCCCATGGGAAGCTAGTCTTCCTGTGCAAGGCAGCTTGCATCTGGAAGAAATCCTGTTCCGTTCGGGATTGTAGGTGGCCCAGGCCAGTTGCCCGGCTGAGAGAGTTGGGCACAAAGGATGGCCTGTTTCCAGGGGTAAGTAAAGTCCAGCTGCCCAGGTGCCTGATGTCAGTTTGCAGGTGGCTATTGGTCCTGCATGGAAAGCCCGACTTCCAAGTTGTGGCAGCTTGCATCGGGAAGTAATCCTGTTCTGTTCAGGATTGTAGGTGGCCGAGGCCAGGTTGCCCAGGAGAGGGAGTTAGGCACAAAGGATGGGCTGTTTCGAGGGGTAAGTAAAGTCAGCTGCCCAGGTGCCTGATGTCAGATTGTAGGAGGCCTTTGGCCCTCCATGGGAAGCCAGGTTTCCTGCTTGTGTCAGCTTGCATCTGGAAGAAATCCTGTTCCGTTCGGGATTTGTAGGTGGCCATGGCCTGTAGCCCGGCAGAGGGAGTTGGGCACAAAGGATGGCCTGTTTCCAGGGGTAAGTAAAGTCAGCTCCCCAGGTGCCTGATGTAGGTTTTTAGGAGGGCTTTGGCCCTCCAAGTGAAGCCAGGCTTCCAGTTGTGGCAGCTTGCATCTAGAAGAAATTCTGTTTCGTTCAGGATTGCAGGTGGCCGAGGCCAGGTGCCCAGCAGAGGGAGTTGGGCACAAAGGATGGGCTGTTTCCAGGGGTAAGTAAAGTCAGCTGCCCAGGTGCCTGATGTCAGTTTGTAGGAGGCCTTTGGCACTCCAAGGGGAAGCTTGTCTTCCAGTTTGTGGCAGCTTGCATCTGGAAGAAATCCTATTCCGTTCGGGATTGTAGGTGCCTGAGGCCTGGTGCCCGGCAGAGGGAGTTGGGCACAAAGGATGGCCTGTTTCCAGGAGTAAGTAAAGTCAGCTGCCCAGGTGCCTGATGTCAGTTTGTAGGAGACCTTTGGCCCTCCAAGGGAAGCTTGTCTTCCTGTTTGTGGCAGCTTGCATCTGGAAGAAATCCTTTTCCGTTCGGGATTGTAGGTGGGTGAGGCCTGGTGCCCGGCAGAGGGAGATGGGAACAAAGGATGGGCCTGTTTCCAGGGGTAAGTAAAGTCAGCTCCCCAGGTGCCTGATGTAAGTTTTTAGGAGGCCTTTGGCCCTCCAAGTGAAGCCAGGCTTCCAGTTTGTGGCAGCTTTGCATCTGGAATAAATCCTGTTCCGTTCGGGATTGTAGGTGGCCGGAGCTTGGTGCCCGGCAGAGGGGAGTTGGGCACAAAGAATGGGCTGTTTCCAGGGGTAAGTAAAGTCAGCTGCCCAGGTGCCTGATGTCAGTTTGTAGGAGGCCTTTGGCCCTCCCATGGGAAGCCACGTTTCCAGCTTGTGGCAGCTTGCATCTGGAAGAACTCCTGTTCCGTTCGGGATTGTAGGTGGCCGATGCCAGGTGCGCGGCAGAGGGAGTTGGGCACAAAGGATGGCCTGTTTCCAGGGGTAAGTAAAGTCAGCTGCCCAGGTGCCTGATGTCAGTTTGTAGGAGGCCTTTGGCGCTCCAACGGAAGCCAGGCTTCCTGCTTGTGGCAGCTTGCATCTGGAAGAAATCCTGTTCTGTTCAAGATTGTAGGTGGCCGGAGCTGTGGGACCGGCAGAGGGAGATGGGCACAAATCATGGCCTGTTTCCAGGGGTAAGTAAAGTCAGCTGCCCAGGTGCCTGATGTCAGTTTGTAGGAGGCCTTTGGCCCTCCAAGGGAAGCAAGTCTTCCTGTTCAAGGCAGCTTGCATCTGGAAGTAATGCTGTTCCGTTCGGGATTGTAGGTGGGCCGAGCCCAGTAGCCCGGCTGAGAGAGTTGGGCACAAATGATGTCCTGTTCCCAGAAGTAAGTTAAGTCAGCTGCCCAGGTGCCTGAATGTCAGTTTGTAGGAGGCCTTTGGCCCTCCATGATAAGCCAGGTTTCCTGCTTGTGGCAGCTTGCATCTGGAAGAAATCCTGTTCCGTTCGGGATTGTAGGTGGCCAAGGCCTGGTGCCCGGCAGAGGGAGTTGGGCACAAAGGATGGCCTGTTTCCAGGGGTAAGTAAAGTCAGCGGCCCAGGTGCCTGATGTCAGTTTGTAGGAGGCCTTTGGCGCTCCAACGGAAGCCAGGCTTCCTGCTTGTGGCAGCTTGCATCTGGAAGAAATCCTGTTCTGTTCGGGATTGTCGGTGGCTTGAGCTGTGTGCCCGGCTGAGGGAGTTGGGCACAAAGGATGGGCTGTTTCCAGGGGTAAGTACAGTCAGCTGCCCAGGTGCCTGATGTCAGTTTGTAGGAGGCCTTTGGCCCTCCATGGGAAGCCATGCTTCCAGCTTGTGGCAGCTTGCATCTGGAAGAAATCCTGTTTCGTTCGGGATTGTAGGTGGCCGAGGCCAGGTGCCCGGCAGAGGGAGTTGGGCACAAAGGATGGCCTGTTTCCAGGGGTAAGGAAAGTCAGCTGTCTAGGTGCCTGATGTCAGTTTGTAGGAGGCCTTTGGCCCTCCAAGGGAAGCTTGTCTTCCTGTTTGTGGCAGCTTGCCTCTGGAAGAAATCCTTTTCCGTTCGGGATTGTAGGTGGGTGAGGCCTGGTGCCCGGCAGAGGGAGTTGGGCACATAGGATGGCCTGTTTCCAGGGGTAAGTAAAGTCAGCTCCCCAGATGCCTGATGTAAGTTTTTAGGAGGCCTTTGGCCCTCCAAGTGAAGCCAGGCTTCCAGCTTGTGGCAGCTTGCATCTGGAAGAAATCCTGTTTCGTTCGGGATTGTAGGTGGCCGAGGCCAGGTGCCCAGCAGAGGGAGTTGGGCACAAAGGATGGGCTGTTTCCAGGGGTAAGTAAAGTCAGCTCCCCAGATGCCTGATGTAAGTTTCTAGTAGGCCTTTGGCGCTCCAAGGGAAGCAAGTCTTCCTGTTCAAGGCAGATTGCATCTGGAAGAAATCCTGTTCCGTTCGGGATTGTAGGTGGCCGAGGCCAGTTGCCCGGCTGAGAGAGTTGGGCACAAAGGATGGCCTGTTTCAAGGGGTAAGTAAAGTCAGCTGCCCAGGTGCCTGATGTCAGTTTGTAGGAGGCCTTTGGCCCTCCATGGGAAGCCAGGCTTCCTGCTTGTGGCAGCTTGCATCTGGAAGAAATCCTGTTCCGTTCGGGATTGTAGCTGGCTGGAGCTGGGTGCCCGGCAGAGGGAGTTGGGCACAAAGGATGGGCTGTTTCCAGGGGTAAGTAAAGTCAGCTGCCCAGGTGCCTGATGTCAGTTTGTAGGAGGCCTTTGGCCCTCCATGATAAGCCAGGTTTCCTGCTTGTGGCAGCTTGCATCTGGAAGAAATCCTGTTCCGTTCGGGATTGTAGGTGGCCAAGGCCTGGTGCCCGGCAGTGGGAGTTGGGCACAAAGGATGGCCTGTTTCCAGGGGTAAGTAAAGTCAGCTCCCCAGGTGCCTGATGTAAGTTTCTAGAAGGCCTTTGGCGCTCCAAGGGAAGCAAGTCTTCCTGTTCAAGGCAGCTTGCATCTGGAAGAAATCCTGTTCCGTTCGGGATTGTAGGTGGTCGAGGCCAGGTGCCCGGCTGAGAGAGTTGGGCACAAAGGATGGCCTGTTTCCAGGGGTAAGTAAAGTCAGCTGCCCAGGTCCCTCATGTCAGTTTGTAGAGGCCTTTGGCCCTCCATGGGAAGCCAGGCTTCCTGCTTGTGGCAGCTTGCATCTGGAAGAAATCCTGTTTCGTTCGGGATTGTAGGTGGCCGAGGCCTGGTGCCCGGCAGAGGGAGTTGGGCACAAATGATGGCCTGTTTCATGAGGAAAGTAAAGTCAGCTGCCCAGGTGCCTGATGTCAGTTTGTAGGAGGCCTTTAGTCCTCCATGGGAAGCCAGGCTTCGAGCTTGTGGCAGCTTGCATCAGGAAGAAATCCTGTTCCGTTCGGGATTGTAGGTGGCCGATGCCAGGTGCCCGGCAGAGGGAGTTGGGCACAAAGCATGGCCTGTTTCCAGGGGTAAGTAAAGTCAGCTGCCCAGGTGCCTGATGTCAGTTTGTAGGAGGCCTTTGGCCCTCCATGGGAAGCCACGTTTCCAGCTTGTGGCAGCTTGCATCTGGAAGAACTCCTGTTCCGTTCGGGATTGTAGGTGGCCGAGCCCAGTAGCCCGGCTGAGAGAGTTGGGCACAAAGGATGGCCTGTTTCCAGAAGTAAGTAAAGTCCGCGGCCCAGGTGCCTGATGTCAGTTTGTAGGAGGCCTTTGGCGCTCCAACGGAAGCCAGGCTTCCTGCTTGTGGCAGCTTGCATCTGGAAGAAATCCTGTTCTCTTCGGGATTTTAGGTGGCCGGAGCTGTGGGACCGGCAGAGGGAGATGGGCACAAATGATGGCCTGTTTCCAGGGGTAAGTAAAGTCAGCTGCCCAGGTGCCTGATGTCAGTTTGTAGGAGGCCTTTGGCCCTCCAAGGGAAGCAAGTCTTCCTGTTCAAGGCAGCTTGCATCTGGAAGTAATGCTGTTCCGTTCGGGATTGTAGGTGGCCGAGCCCAGTAGCCCGGCGGAGAGAGTTGGGCACAAATGATGTCCTGTTTCCAGAAGTAAGTTAAGTCAGCTGCCCAGGTGCCTGATGTCAGTTTGTAGGAGGCCTTTGGCCCTCCAAGTGTAGCCACGTTTCCAGCTTGAGGCAGCTTGCATCTGGAAGAAATCCTGTTCCGTTCAGGATTGTAGGTGGCCGAGGCCTGGTGCCCGGCAGAGGGAGTTGGGCACAAAGGATGGCCTGTTTCCAGGGGTAAGTAAAGTCAGCTGCCCAGGTGCCTGATGTCAGTTTGTAGGAGGCCTTTGGCCCTCCATGGGAAGCCAGGTTTCCTGCTTGTGGCAGCTTGCATCTGGAAGAACTCCTGTTTCGTTCGGGATTGTAGGTGGCCGAGGCCAGGTGCCCGGCAGAGGGAGTTGGGCACAAAGGATGGCCTGTTTCCAGGGGTAAGTAAAGTCAGCTGTGTAGGTGCCTGATGTCAGTTTGTAGGAGGCCTTTGGCCCTCCAAGGGAAGCTTGTCTTCCTGTTTGTGGCAGCTTGCATCTGGAAGAAATCCTTTTCCGTTCGGGATTGTAGGTGGGTGAGGCCTGGTGCCCGGCAGAGGGAGTTGGGCACAAAGGATGGCCTGTTTCCAGGGGTAAGTAAAGTCAGCTCCCCAGGTGCCTGATGTAAGTTTTTAGGAGGCCTTTGGCCCTCCAAGTGAAGCCAGGCTTCCTGCTTGTGGCAGCTTGCATCTGGAAGAAATCCTGTTTCGTTCGGGATTGTAGGTGGCCGAGGCCAGGTGCCCAGCAGAGGGAGTTGGGCACAAAGGATGGGCTGTTTCCAGGGGTAAGTAAAGTCAGCTGCCCAGGTGCCTGATGTCAGTTTGTAGGAGGCCTTTGGCCCTCCATGGGAAGCCAGGCTTCCTGCTTGTGGCAGCTTGCATCTGGAAGAAATCCTGTTCCGTTCGGGATTGTAGGTGGCCGGAGCTGGGTGCCCGGCAGAGGGAGTTGGACACAAAGGATGGGCTGTTTCCAGGGGTAAGTAAAGTCAGCTGCCCAGGTGCCTGATGTCAGTTTGTAGGAGGCCTTTGGCCCTCCATGATAAGCCAGGTTTCCTGCTTGTGGCAGCTTGCATCTGGAAGAAATCTTGTTCCGTTCGGGATTGTAGGTGGCCAAGGCCTGGTGCCCGGCAGAGGGAGTTGGGCACAAAGGATGGCCTGTTTCCAGGGGTAAGTAAAGTCAGCGGCCCAGGTGCCTGATGTCAGTTTGTAGGAGGCCTTTGGCGCTCCAACGGAAGCCAGGCTTCCTGCTTGTGGCAGCTTGCATCTGGAAGAAATCCTGTTCTGTTCGGGATTGTAGGTGGCCGGACCTGTGTGCCCGGCTGAGGGAGTTGGGCACAAAGGATGGGCTGTTTCCAGGGGTAAGTACAGTCAGCTGCCCAGGTGCCTGATGTCAGTTTGTAGGAGGCCTTTGGCCCTCCATGGGAAGCCAGGTTTCCTGCTTGTGGCAGCTTGCATCTGGAAGAAATCCTGTTTCGTTCGGGATTGTAGGTGGCCGAGGCCTGGTGCCCGGCAGAGGGAGTTGGGCACAAAGGATGGCCTGTTTCCAGGGGTAAGTAAAGTCAGCTGTCTAGGTGCCTGATGTCAGTTTGTAGGAGGCCTTTGGCCCTCCAAGGGAAGCTTGTCTTCCTGTTTGTGGCAGCTTGCATCTGGAAGAAATCCTTTTCCGTTCGGGATTGTAGGTGGGTGAGGCCTGGTGCCCGGCAGAGGGAGTTGGGCACAAAGGATGGCCTGTTTCCAGGGGTAAGTAAAGTCAGCTCCCCAGATGCCTGATGTAAGTTTTTAGGAGGCCTTTGGCCCTCCAAGTGAAGCCAGGCTTCCAGCTTGTGGCAGCTTGCATCTGGAAGAAATCCTGTTTCGTTCGGGATTGTAGGTGGCCGAGGCCAGGTGCCCAGCAGAGGGAGTTGGGCACAAAGGATGGGCTGTTTCCAGGGGTAAGTAAAGTCAGCTGCCCAGGTGCCTGATGTCAGTTTGTAGGAGGCCTTTGGCCCTCCATGGGAAGCCAGGCTTCCTGCTTGTGGCAGCTTGCATCTGGAAGAAATCCTGTTCCGTTCGGGATTGTAGGTGGCCGGAGCTGGGTGCCCGGCAGAGGGAGTTGGGCACAAAGGATGGCCTGTTTCCAGGGGTAAGTAAAGTCAGCTGCCCAGGTGCCTGATGTCAGTTTGTAGGAGGCCTTTGGCCCTCCATGATAAGCCAGGTTTCCTGCTTGTGGCAGCTTGCATCTGGAAGAAATCCTGTTCCGTTCGGGATTGTAGGTGGCCAAGGCCTGGTGCCCGGCAGAGGGAGTTGGGCACAAAGGATGGCCTGTTTCCAGGGGTAAGTAAAGTCAGCTCCCCAGGTGCCTGATGTAAGTTTCTAGTAGGCCTTTGGCGCTCCAAGGGAAGCAAGTCTTCCTGTTCAAGGCAGATTGCATCTGGAAGAAATCCTGTTCCGTTCGGGATTGTAGGTGGTCGAGGCCAGTTGCCCGGCTGAGAGAGTTGGGCACAAAGGATGGCCTGTTTCCAGGGGTAAGTAAAGTCAGCTGCCCAGGTCCCTGATGTCAGTTTGTAGAGGCCTTTGGCCCTCCATGGGAAGCCAGGCTTCCTGCTTGTGGCAGCTTGCATCTGGAAGAAATCCTGTTTCGTTCGGGATTGTAGGTGGCCGGAGCTATATGGCCGGCTGGGGGAGTAGGGAACAAAGGATGACCTGTTTCCAGGGGTAAGTAAAGTCAGCTGCCCAGGTGCCTGATGTCAGTTTGTAGGTGACCTTTTGACCTCCAACGGAAGCAAGTCTTCCAGTTTGTGGCAGATTGCATCTGGAAGAAATCCTGTTCCGTTTGGGATTGTAGGTGGCCGAGGCCAGGTGCCCGGCAGACGGAGTTGGGCACAAAGGATGGCCTGTTTCCAGGGGTAAGTAAAGTCAGCTGCCCAGGTGCCTGATGTCAGTTTGCAGGTGGCTATTGGTCCTGCATGGAAAGCCCGGCTTCCAAGTTGTGGCAGCTTGCATCGGGAAGTAAGCCTGTTCTGTTCGGGATTGTAGGTGGCCGAGGCCTGGTGCCCGGCAGAGGGAGTTGGGCACAAAGGATGGCCTGTTTCCAGGGGTAAGTAAAGTCAGCTGCCCAGGTGCCTGATGTCAGTTTGTAGGAGGCCTTTGGCCCTCCATGGGAAGCCAGGTTTCCTGCTTGTGGCAACTTGCATCTGGATGAAATCCTGCTCCGTTCGGGATTGTAGGTGGCCGAGGCCAGGTCCCCTGCAGAAGGAGTTGGGCACAAATGATGGCCTGTTTCTTTAGAAAACAAAAGTCAGCTGCCCAGGTGCCTGATGTCAGTTTGTAGGAGGCCTTTGGCCCTTAATGGGAAGCCAGGCTTCGTGCTTGTGGCAGCTTGCATCTCGAAGAAATCCTGTTTCGTTCGGGATTGTAGGTGGCCGGAGCTATATGCCCGGCAGAGGGAGTTGGGCACAAAGGATAGGCTGTTTCCAGGGGTAAGTAAAGTCAGCTGCCCAGGTGCCTGATGTCAGTTTGTAGGAGGCCTTTGGCCCTCCAAGGGAAGCTAGTCTTCCTGTGCAAGGCAGCTTGCATCTGGAAGAAATCCTGTTCCGTTCGGGATTGTAGGTGGCCCAGGCCAGTTGCCCGGCTGAGAGAGTTGGGCACAAAGGATGGCCTGTTTCCAGGGGTAAGTAAAGTCAGCTGCCCAGGTGCCTGATGTCAGTTTGCAGGTGGCTATTGGTCCTGCATGGAAAGCCCGGCTTCCAAGTTGTGGCAGCTTGCCTCGGGAAGTAATCCTGTTCTGTTCAGGATTGTAGGTGGCCGAGGCCAGGTGCCCAGGAGAGGGAGTTAGGCACAAAGGATGGGCTGTTTCCAGGGGTAAGTAAAGTCAGCTGCCCAGGTGCCTGATGTCAGATTGTAGGAGGCCTTTGGCCCTCCATGGGAAGCCAGGTTTCCTGCTTGTGGCAGCTTGCATCTGGAAGAAATCCTGTTCCGTTCGGGATTGTAGGTGGCCAAGGCCTGGTGCCCGGCAGAGGGAGTTGGGCACAAAGGATGGCCTGTTTCCAGGGGTAAGTAAAGTCAGCTGCCCAGGTGCCTGATGTCAGTTTAAAGGTGGCTATTGGTCCTCCATGGAAAGCATGGCTTCCAGCTTGTGGCAGCTTGCATCGGGAAGTAATCCTGTTCCGTTCGGGATTGTAGGCGTCTGAGGCCAGGTGCCCAGCAGAGAGATTTGGGCACAAATGATGGCCTGTTTCATGAGGAAAGAAAAGTCAGCTGCCCAGGTGCATGATGTCAGTTTGTAGGAGGCCTTTGGTCCTCCATGGGAAACCAGGCTTCCTGCTTGTGGCAGCTTGCATCGGGAAGAAATCCTGTTTCGTTCGGGATTGTAGGTGGCCGATGCCAGGTGCCCGGCAGAGGGAGTTGGGCACAAAGGATGGCCTGTTTCCAGGGGTAAGTAAAGTCAGCGGCCCAGGTGCCTGATGTCAGTTTGTAGGAGGCCTTTGGCGCTCCAACGGAAGCCAGGCTTCCTGCTTGTGGCAGCTTGCATCTGGAAGAAATCCTGTTCTGTTCGGGATTGTAGGTGGCCGGATCTGTGTGCCCGGCTGAGGGAGTTGGGCACAAAGGATGGGCTGTTTCCAGGGGTAAGTACAGTCAGCTGCCCAGGTGCCTGATGTCAGTTTGTAGGAGGCCTTTGGCCCTCCATGGGAAGCCAGGTTTCCTGCTTGTGGCAGCTTGCATCTGGAAGAAATCCTGTTTCGTTCGGGATTGTAGGTGGCCGAGGCCAGGTGCCCGGCAGAGGGAGTTGGGCACAAATGATGGCCTGTTTCCAGGGGTAAGTAAAGTCAGCTGCCCAGGTGCCTGATGTCAGTTTGTAGGAGGCCTTTGGCCCTCCATGGGAAGCCAGGTTTCCTGCTTGTGGCAACTTGAATCTGGAAGAAATCCTGTTCCGTTCGGGATTGTAGGTGGCCGAGGCCTGGTGCCCTGCAGAAGGAGTTGGGCACAAATGATGGCCTGTTTCTTTAGAAAACTAAAGTCAGCTGCCCAGGTGCCTGATGTCAGTTTGTAGGAGGCCTTTGGCCCTTAATGGGAAGCCAGGCTTCGTGCTTGTGGCAGCTTGCATCTCGAAGAAATCCTGTTTCGTTCGGGATTGTAGGTGGCCGGAGCTATATGCCCGGCAGAGGGAGTTGGGCACAAAGGATAGGCTGTTTCCAGGGATAAGTAAAGTCAGCTGCCCAGGTGCCTGATGTCAGTTTGTAGGAGGCCTTTGGCCCTCCAAGGGAAGCTAGTCTTCCTGTGCAAGGCAGCTTGCATCTGGAAGAAATCCTGTTCCGTTCGGGATTGTAGGTGGCCCAGGCCAGTTGCCCGGCTGAGAGAGTTGGGCACAAAGGATGGCCTTTTTCCAGGGGTAAGTAAAGTCAGCTGCCCAGGTGCCTGATGTCAGTTTGCAGGTGGCTATTGGTCCTGCATGGAAAGCCCGGCTTCCAAGTTGTGGCAGCTTGCATCGGGAAGTAATCCTGTTCTGTTCGGGATTGTAGGTGGCCGAGGCCAGGTGCCCAGGAGAGGGAGTTAGGCACAAAGGATGGGCTGTTTCCAGGGGTAAGTAAAGTCAGCTGCCCAGGTGCCTGATGTCAGATTGTAGGAGGCCTTTGGCCCTCCATGGGAAGCCAGGCTTCCAGTTTGTGGCAGCTTGCATCTGGAAGAAATCCTGTTTCGTTCGGGATTGTAGGTGACCGAGGCAAGGTGCCCAGCAGAGGGAGTTGGGCACAAAGGATGGGCTGTTTCCAGGGGTAAGTAAAGTCAGCTGCCCAGGTGCCTGATGTCAGATTGTAGGAGGCCTTTGGCCCTCCAAGTGAAGCCAGGCTTCCAGTTTGTGGCAGCTTGCATCTGGAAGAAATCCTGTTTCGTTCGGGATTGTAGGTGACCGAGGCAAGGTGCCCAGCCGAGGGAGTTGGGCACAAAGGATGGGCTGTTTCCAGGGGTAAGTAAAGTCAGCTGCCCAGGTGCCTGATGTCAGTTTGTAGGAGGCCATTGGCCCTCCATGGGAAGCCAGGCTTCCTGCTTGTGGCAGCTTGCATCTGGAAGAAATCCTGTTCCGTTCGGGATTGCAGGTGGCCGGAGCTGGGTGCCCGGCAGAGGGAGTTGGACACAAAGGATGGGCTGTTTCCAGGGGTAAGTAAAGTCAGCTGCCGAGGTGCCTGATGTCAGTTTGTAGGAGGCCTTTGGCCCTCCATGATAAGCCAGGTTTCCTGCTTGTGGCAGCTTGCATCTGGAAGAAATCCTGTTCCGTTCGGGATTGTAGGTGGCCGAGGCCTGGTGCCCGGCAGAGGGAGTTGGGCACAAATGATGGCCTGTTTCCAGGGGAAAGTAAAGTCAGCTGGCCAGGTGCCTGATGTCAGTTTGTAGGAGGCCTTTGGCCCTCCATGGGAAGCCAGGCTTCCTGCCTGTGGCAGCTTGCATCTGGAAGAAATCCTGTTTCGTTCGGGATTGTAGGTAGCCGGAGCTACATGCAAGGCTGGGAGAGCAGGGAACAAAGGATGACCTGTTTTTAGGAGTAAGTAAAGTCAGCGGCCCAGGTGCCTGATGTCAGTTTGTCGGTGACCTTTGGCCCTCCAACGGAAGCAAGTCTTCCAGTTTGTGGCAGTTTGCATCTGGAAGAAATGCTGTTCCGTTCGGGATTGTAGGTGGCCGAGGCCAGGTGCCCGGCAGAGGGAGTTGGGCACAAAGGATGGCCTGTTTCCAGGGGTAAGTAAAGTCAGCTGCCCAGGTGCCTGATGTCAGTTTAAAGGTGGCTATTGGTCCTCCATGGAAAGCATGGCTTCCAGCTTGTGGCAGCTTGCATCGGGAAGTAATCCTGTTTTGTTCGGGATTGTAGGCGGCAGAGGCCCGGTGCCCAGCAGAGGGATTTGGGCACAAATGATGGCCTGTTTCATGAGGAAAGTAAAGTCAGCTGCCCAGGTGCCTGATGTCAGTTTGTAGGAGGCCTTTGGTCCTCCATGGGAAGCCAGGCTTCGAGCTTGTGGCAGCTTGCATCTGGAAGAAATCCTGTTCCGTTCGGGATTGTAGGTGGCCGATGCCAGGTGCCCGGCAGAGGGAGTTGGGCACAAAGCATGGCCTGTTTCCAGGGGTAAGTAAAGTCAGCTGCCCAGGTGCCTGATGTCAGTTTGTAGGAGGCCTTTGGCCCTCCAAGGGAAGCCACGTTTCCAGCTTGTGGCAGCTTCCATCTGGAAGAAATCCTGTTCTGTTCGGGATTGTAGGTGGCCGGAGCTGTGGGACCGGCAGAGGGAGATGGGCACAAATGATGGCCTGTTTCCAGGGGTAAGTAAAGTCAGCTGCCCAGGTGCCTGATGTCAGTTTGTAGGAGGCCTTTGGCCCTCCAAGGGAAGCAAGTCTTCCTGTTCAAGGCAGCTTGCATCTGGAAGTAATGCTGTTCCGTTCGGGATTGTAGGTGGCCGAGCCCAGTAGCCCGGCTGAGAGAGTTGGGCACAAATGATGTCCTGTTTCCAGAAGTAAGTAAAGTCAGCTGCCCAGGTGCCTGATGTCAGTTTGTAGGAGGCCTTTGTCCCTCCATGATAAGCCAGGTTTCCTGCTTGTGGCAGCTTGCATCTGGAAGAAATCCTGTTCCGTTCAGGATTGTAGGTGGCCGAGGCCTGGTGCCCGGCAGAGGGAGTTGGGCACAAAGGATGGCCTGTTTCCAGGGGTAAGTAAAGTCAGCTGCCCAGGTGCCTGATGTCAGTTTGTAGGAGGCCTTTGGCCCTCCATGGGAAGCCAGGTTTCCTGCTTGTGGCAGCTTGCATCTGGAAGAAATCCTGTTTCGTTCGGGATTGTAGGTGGCCGAGGCCAGGTGCCCGGCAGAGGGAGTTGGGCACAAAGGATGGCCTGTTTCCAGGGGTAAGTAAAGTCAGCTGTCTAGGTGCCTGATGTCAGTTTGTAGGAGGCCTTTGGCCCTCCAAGGGAAGCTTGTCTTCCTGTTTGTGGCAGCTTGCATCTGGAAGAAATCCTTTTCCGTTCGGGATTGTAGGTGGGTGAGGCCTGGTGCCCGGCAGAGGGAGTTGGGCACAAAGGATGGCCTGTTTCCAGGGGTAAGTAAAGTCAGCTCCCCAGGTGCCTGATGTAAGTTTTTAGGAGGCCTTTGGCCCTCCAAGTGAAGCCAGGCTTCCAGCTTGTGGCAGCTTGCATCTGGAAGAAATCCTGTTTCGTTCGGGATTGTAGGTGGCCGAGGCCAGGTGCCCAGCAGAGGGAGTTGGGCACAAAGGATGGGCTGTTTCCAGGGGTAAGTAAAGTCAGCTGCCCAGGTGCCTGATGTCAGTTTGTAGGAGGCCTTTGGCCCTCCAAGGGAAGCTAGTCTTCCTGTGCAAGGCAGCTTGCATCTGAAAGAAATCCTGTTTCGTTCGGGATTGTAGGTGGCCCAGGCCAGTTGCCCGGCTGAGAGAGTTGGGCACAAAGGATGGCCTGTTTCCAGGGGTAAGTAAAGTCAGCTGCCCAGGTGCCTGATGTCAGTTTGCAGGTGGCTATTGGTCCTGCATGGAAAGCCCGGCTTCCAAGTTGTGGCAGCTTGCATCGGGAAGTAATCCTGTTCTGTTCAGGATTGTAGGTGGCCGAGGCCAGGTGCCCAGGAGAGGGAGTTAGGCACAAAGGATGGGCTGTTTCCAGGGGTAAGTAAAGTCAGCTGCCCAGGTGCCTGATGTCAGATTGTAGGAGGCCTTTGGCCCTCCATGGGAAGCCAGGTTTCCTGCTTGTGGCAGCTTGCATCTGGAAGAAATCCTGTTCTGTTCGGGATTGTAGGTGGCCAAGGCCTGTAGCCCGGCAGAGGGAGTTGGGCACAAAGGATGGCCTGTTTCCAGGGGTAAGTAAAGTCAGCTCCCCAGGTGCCTGATGTAGGTTTTTAGGAGGGCTTTGGCCCTCCAAGTGAAGCCAGGCTTCCAGTTTGTGGCAGCTTGCATCTAGAAGAAATTCTGTTTCGTTCAGGATTGCAGGTGGCCGAGGCCAGGTGCCCAGCAGAGGGAGTTGGGCACAAAGGATGGGCTGTTTCCAGGGGTAAGTAAAGTCAGCTGCCCAGGTGCCTGATGTCAGTTTGTAGGAGGCCTTTGGCACTCCAAGGGAAGCTTGTCTTCCAGTTTGTGGCAGCTTGCATCTGAAAGAAATCCTATTCCGTTCGGGATTGTAGGTGCCTGAGGCCTGGTGCCCGGCAGAGGGAGTTGGGCACAAAGGATGGCCTGTTTCCAGGAGTAAGTAAAGTCAGCTGCCCAGGTGCCTGATGTCAGTTTGTAGGAGACCTTTGGTGCTCCAAGGAAGCTTGTCTTCCTGTTTGTGGCAGCTTGCATCTGGAAGAAATCCTGTTCCGTTCGGGATTGTAGGTGGCCGGAGCTGGGTGCCCAGCTGAGGGAGTTGGGCACAAAGGATGGCCTGTTTCCAGGGGTAAGTAAAGTCAGCTGCCCAGGTGCCTGATGTCAGTTTGTAGGAGGCCTTTGGCCCTCCAAGGGAAGCTAGTCTTCCAGCGTGTAGAAGCTTGCATCTGGAAGAAATCCTGTTCCGTTCGGGATTGTAGGTGGCCGAGGCCAGGTGTTCGGCAGAGGGAGTTGGGCACAAAGGATGGGCTGTTTCCAGGGGTAAGTAAAGTCAGCTGCCCAGGTGCCTGATGTCAGTTTGTAGGAGGCCTTTGGCCCTCCATGGGAAGCCAGGCTTCCTGCTTGTGGCAGCTTGCATCTGGAAGAAATCCTGTTCCGTTCGGGATTGTAGGTGGCCGGAGCTGGGTGCCCGGCAGAGGGAGTTGGACACAAAGGATGGGCTGTTTCCAGGGGTAAGTAAAGTCAGCTGCCCAGGTGCCTGATGTCAGTTTGTAGGAGGCCTTTGGCCCTCCATGATAAGCCAGGTTTCCTGCTTGTGGCAGCTTGCATCTGGAAGAAATCCTGTTCCGTTCGGGATTGTAGGTGGCCAAGGCCTGGTGCCCGGCAGAGGGAGTTGGGCACAAAGGATGGCCTGTTTCCAGGTGTAAGTAAAGTCAGCTCCCCAGGTGCCTGATGTAAGTTTCTAGTAGGCCTTTGGCCCTCCAAGGGAAGCAAGTCTTCCTGTTCAAGGCAGATTGCATCTGTAAGAAATCCTGTTCCGTTCAGTATTGTAGGTGGCCGAGGCCAGTTGCCCGGCTGAGAGAGTTGGGCACAAAGGATGGCCTGTTTCCAGGGGTAAGTAAAGTCAGCTGCCCAGGTGCCTGATGTCAGTTTGCAGGTGGCTATTGGTCCTGCATGGAAAGCCCGGCTTCCAAGTTGTGGCAGCTTGCATCGGGAAGTAATCCTGTTCTGTTCGGGATTGTAGGTGGCCGAGGCCAGGTGCCCAGGAGAGGGAGTTGGGCACAAAGGATGGCCTGTTTCCAGGGGTAAGTAAAGTCAGCTGCCCAGGTTCCTGATGTCAGTTTGTAGGAGGACTTTGGCCTTTAAAGGGAAGCCAGGCTTCCACTTTGTGGCAGCTTGCATCTGGAAGAAATCCAGTTTCGTTCGGGATTGTAGGTGGCCGAGGCCTGGTGCCCGGCAGAGGGAGTTGGGCACAAATGATGGCCTGTTTCATGAGGAAAGTAAAGTCAGCTGTCCAGGTGCCTGATGTCAGTTTGTAGGAGGCCTTTGGCCCTCCATGGGAAGCCAGGCTTCCTGCCTGTGGCAGCTTGCATCTGGAAGAAATCCTGTTTCGTTCGGGATTGTAGGTAGCCGGAGCTACATGCAAGGCTGGGAGAGCAGGGAACAAAGGATGACCTGTTTTTAGGAGTAAGTAAAGTCAGCGGCCCAGGTGCCTGATGTCAGTTTGTCGGTGACCTTTAGCCCTCCAACGGAAGCAAGTCTTCCAGTTTGTGGCAGTTTGCATCTGGAAGAAATGCTGTTCCGTTCGGGATTGTAGGTGGCCGAGGCCAGGTGCCCGGCAGAGGGAGTTGGGCACAAAGGATGGCCTGTTTCCAGGGGTAAGTAAAGTCAGCTGCCCAGGTGCCTGATGTCAGTTTAAAGGTGGCTATTGGTCCTCCATGGAAAGCATGGCTTCCAGCTTGTGGCAGCTTGCATGGGGAAGTAATCCTGTTCCGTTCGGGATTGTAGGCGGCAGAGGCCCGGTGCCCAGCAGAGAGATTTGGGAACAAATGATGGCCTGTTTCATGAGGAAAGAAAAGTCAGCTGCCCAGGTGCCTGATGTCAGTTTGTAGGAGGCCTTTGGTCCTCCATGGGAAGCCAGGCTTCGAGCTTGTGGCAGCTTGCATCAGGAAGAAATCCTGTTCCGTTCGGGATTGTAGGTGGCCGATGCCAGGTGCCCGGCAGAGGGAGTTGGGCACAAAGCATGGCCTGTTTCCAGGGGTAAGTAAAGTCAGCTTCCCAGGTGCCTGATGTCAGTTTGTAGGAGGCCTTTGGCCCTCCATGGGAAGCCACGTTTCCAGCTTGTGGCAGCTTGCATCTGGAAGAACTCCTGTTCCGTTCGGGATTGTAGGTGGCCGAGGCCAGGTGCCCGGCAGAGGGAGTTGGGCACAAAGGATGGCCTGTTTCCAGAAGTAAGTAAAGTCCGCGGCCCAGGTGCCTGATGTCAGTTTGTAGGAGGCCTTTGGCGCTCCAACGGAAGCCAGGCTTACTGCTTGTGGCAGCTTGCATCTGGAAGAAATCCTGTTCTGTTCGGGATTGTAGGTGGCCGGAGCTGTGGGACCGGCAGAGGGAGATGGGCACAAATGATGGCCTGTTTCCAGGGGTAAGTAAAGTCAGCTGCCCAGGTGCCTGATGTCAGTTTGTAGGAGGCCTTTGGCCCTCCAAGGGAAGCAAGTCTTCCTGTTCAAGGCAGCTTGCATCTGGAAGTAATGCTGTTCCGTTCGGGATTGTAGGTGGCCGAGCCCAGTAGCCCGGCTGAGAGAGTTGGGCACAAATGATGTCCTGTTTCCAGAAGTAAGTAAAGTCAGCTGCCCAGGTGCCTGATGTCAGTTTGTAGGAGGCCTTTGGCCCTCCATGATAAGCCAGGTTTCCTGCTTGTGGCAGCTTGCATCTGGAAGAAATCCTGTTTCGTTCGGGATTGTAGGTGGCCGAGGCCAGGTGCCCGGCAGAGGGAGTTGGGCACAAAGGATGGCCTGTTTCCAGGGGTAAGTAAAGTCAGCTGTCTAGGTGCCTGATGTCAGTTTGTAGGAGGCCTTTGGCCCTCCAAGGGAAGCTTGTCTTCCTGTTTGTGGCAGCTTGCATCTGGAAGAAATCCTTTTCCGTTCGGGATTGTAGGTGGGTGAGGCCTGGTGCCCGGCAGAGGGAGTTGGGCACAAAGGATGGCCTGTTTCCAGGGGTAAGTAAAGTCAGCTCCCCAGATGCCTGATGTAAGTTTTTAGGAGGCCTTTGACCCTCCAAGTGAAGCCAGGCTTCCAGCTTGTGGCAGCTTGCATCTGGAAGAAATCCTGTTTCGTTCGGTATTGTAGGTGGCCGAGGCCAGGTGCCCAGCAGAGTGAGTTGGGCACAAAGGATGGGCTGTTTCCAGGGGTAAGTAAAGTCAGCTGCCCAGGTGCCTGATGTCAGTTTGTAGGAGGCCTTTGGCCCTCCATGGGAAGCCAGGCTTCCTGCTTGTGGCAGCTTGCATCTGGAAGAAATCCTGTTCCGTTCGGGATTGTAGGTGGCCGGAGCTGGGTGCCCGGCAGAGGGAGTTGGGCACAAAGGATGGCCTGTTTCCAGGGGTAAGTAAAGTCAGCTGCCCAGGTGCCTGATGTCAGTTTGTAGGAGGCCTTTGGCCCTCCATGATAAGCCAGGTTTCCTGCTTGTGGCAGCTTGCATCTGGAAGAAATCCTGTTCCGTTCGGGATTGTAGGTGGCCAAGGCCTGGTGCCCGGCAGAGGGAGTTGGGCACAAAGGATGGCCTGTTTCCAGGGGTAAGTAAAGTCAGCTCCCCAGGTGCCTGATGTAAGTTTCTAGTAGGCCTTTGGCGCTCCAAGGGAAGCAAGTCTTCCTGTTCAAGGCAGCTTGCATCTGGAAGAAATCCTGTTCCGTTCGGGATTGTAGGTGGTCGAGGCCAGTTGCCCGGCTGAGAGAGTTGGGCACAAAGGATGGCCTGTTTCCAGGGGTAAGTAAAGTCAGCTGCCCAGGTCCCTGATGTCAGTTTGTAGAGGCCTTTGGCCCTCCATGGGAAGTCAGGCTTCCTGCTTGTGGCAGCTTGCATCTGGAAGAAATCCTGTTTCGTTCGGGATTGTAGGTGGCCGGAGCTATATGGCCGGCTGGGGGAGTAGGGAACAAAGGATGACCTGTTTCCAGGAGTAAGTAAAGTCAGCTGCCCAGGTGCCTGATGTCAGTTTGTAGGTGACCTTTGGACCTCCAACGGAAGCAAGTCTTCCAGTTTGTGGCAGATTGCATCTGGAAGAAATCCTGTTCCGTTTGGGATTGTAGGTGGCCGAGGTCAGGTGCCCGGCTGAGGGAGTTGGGCACAAAGGATGGCCTGTTTCCAGGGGTAAGTAAAGTCAGCTGCCCAGGTGCCTGATGTCAGTTTGCAGATGGCTATTGGTCCTGCATGGAAAGCCCGGCTTCCAAGGTGTGGCAGCTTGCATCGGGAAGTAAGCCTGTTCTGTTCGGGATTGTAGGTGGCCGAGGCCTGGTGCCCGGCAGAGGGAGTTGGGCACAAAGGATGGCCTGTTTCCAGGGGTAAGTAAAGTCAGCTGCCCAGGTGCCTGATGTCAGTTTGTAGGAGGCCTTTGGCCCTCCATGGGAAGCCAGGTTTCCTGCTTGTGGCAACTTGCATCTGGATGAAATCCTGCTCCGTTCGGGATTGTAGGTGGCCGAGGCCAGGTGCCCTGCAGAAGGAGTTGGGCACAAATGATGGCCTGTTTCTTTAGAAAACAAAATCAGCTGCCCAGGTGCCTGATGTCAGTTTGTAGGAGGCCTTTGGCCCTTAATGGGAAGCCAGGCTTCGTGCTTGTGGCAGCTTGCATCTCGAAGAAATCCTGTTTCGTTCGGGATTGTAGGTGGCCGGAGCTATATGCCCGGCAGAGGGAGTTGGGCACAAAGGATAGGCTGTTTCCAGGGGTAAGTAAAGTCAGCTGCCCAGGTGCCTGATGTCAGTTTGTAGGAGGCCTTTGGCCCTCCAAGGGAAGCTAGTCTTCCTGTGCAAGGCAGCTTGCATCTGGAAGAAATCCTGTTCCGTTCGGGATTGTAGGTGGCCGAGGCCAGTTGCCCGGCTGAGAGAGTTGGGCACAAAGGATGGCCTGTTTCCAGGGGTAAGTAAAGTCAGCTGCCCAGGTGCCTGATGTCAGTTTGCAGGTGGCTATTGGTCCTGCATGGAAAGCCCGGCTTCCAAGTTGTGGCAGCTTGCATCGGGAAGTAATCCTGTTCTGTTCGGGATTGTAGGTGGCCGAGGCCAGGTGCCCAGGAGAGGGAGTTAGGCACAAAGGATGGGCTGTTTCCAGGGGTAAGAAAAGTCAGCTGCCCAGGTGCCTGATGTCAGATTGTAAGAGGCCTTTGGCCCTCCATGGGAAGCCAGGTTTCCTGCTTGTGGCAGCTTGCATCTGGAAGAAATCCTGTTCCGTTCGGGATTGTAGGGGGCCAAGGCCTGTAGCCCGGCAGAGGGAGTTGGGCACAAAGGATGGCCTGTTTCCAGGGGTAAGTAAAGTCAGCTCCCCAGGTGCCTGATGTAGGTTTTTAGGAGGGCTTTGGCACTCCAAGTGAAGCCAGGCTTCCAGTTTGTGGCAGCTTGCATCTAGAAGAAATTCTGTTTCGTTCAGGATTGCAGGTGGCCGAGGCCAGGTGCCCAGCAGAGGGAGTTGGGCACAAAGGATGGCCTGTTTCCAGGAGTAAGTAAAGTCAGCTGCCCAGGTGCCTGATGTCAGTTTGTAGGAGACCTTTGGTGCTCCAAGGAAGCTTGTCTTCCTGTTTGTGGCAGCTTGCATCTGGAAGAAATCCTGTTCCGTTCGGGATTGTAGGTGGCCGGAGCTGGGTGCCCAGCTGAGGGAGTTGGGCACAAAGGATGGCCTGTTTCCAGGGGTAAGTAAAGTCAGCTGCCCAGGTGCCTGATGTCAGTTTGTAGGAGGCCTTTGGCCCTCCAAGGGAAGCTAGTCTTCCAGCGTGTAGAAGCTTGCATCTGGAAGAAATCCTGTTCCGTTCGGGATTGTAGGTGGCCGAGGCCAGGTGTTCGGCAGAGGGAGTTGGGCACAAAGGATGGGCTGTTTCCAGGGGTAAGTAAAGTCAGCTGCCCAGGTGCCTGATGTCAGTTTGTAGGAGGCCTTTGGCCCTCCATGGGAAGCCAGGCTTCCTGCTTGTGGCAGCTTGCATCTGGAAGAAATCCTGTTCCATTCGGGATTATAGGTGGCCAGAGCTGGGTGCCCGGCAGAGGGAGTTGGGCACAAAGGATGGCCTGTTTCCAGGGGTAAGTAAAGTCAGCTCCCCAGGTGCCTGATGTAGGTTTTTAGGAGGCTTTTGGCCCTCCAAGTGAAGCCAGGCTTCCAGTTTGTGGCAGCTTGCATCTGGAAGAAATTCTGTTTCGTTCAGGATTGTAGGTGGCCGAGGCCAGGTGCCCAGCAGAGGGAGTTGGGCACAAAGGATGGGCTGTTTCCAGGGGTAAGTAAAGTCAGCTGCCCAGGTGCCTGATGTCAGTTTGTAGGAGGCCTTTGGCCCTCCAAGGGAAGCTTGTCTTCCAGTTTGTGGCAGCTTGCATCTGGAAGAAATCCTATTCCGTTCGGGATTGTAGGTGCCTGAGGCCTGGTGCCCGGCAGAGGGAGTTGGGCACAAAGGATGGCCTGTTTCCAGGGGTAAGTAAAGTCAGCTGCCCAGGTGCCTGATGTCAGTTTGTAGGAGACCTTTGGTGCTCCAAGGAAGCTTGTCTTCCTGTTTGTGGCAGCTTGCATCTGGAAGAAATCCTGTTCCGTTCGGGATTGTAGGTGGCCGAGCCCAGTTGCCCGGCTGGGAGAGTTGGGCACAAAGGATGGGCTGTTTCCAGGGGTAAGTAAAGTCAGCTGCTCAGGTGCCTGATGTCAGTTTGTAGGAGGCCTTTGTCCCTCCAAGGGAAGCTTGTCTTCCTCTTTAAGGCAGCTTGCATCTGGAAGAAATCCTGTTCCGTTCGTGATTGTAGGTGGCCGGAGCTGAGTGCCCAGCTGAGGGAGTTGGGCACAAAGGATGGCCTGTTTCCAGGGGTAAGTAAAGTCAGCTGCCCAGGTGCTTGATGTCAGTTTGTAGGAGGCCTTTGGCCCTCCAAGTGAAGCCAGGCTTCCAGTTTGTGGCAGCTTGCATCTGGAAGAAATCCTGTTTCGTTCAGGATTGTAGGTGGCCGAGGCCAGGTGCCCAACAGAGGGAGTTGGGCACAAAGGATGGGCTGTTTCCCGGGGTAAGTAAAGTCAGCTGCCCAGGTGCCTGATGTCAGTTTGTAGGAGGATTTTGGCCTTTAAAGGGAAGCCAGGCTTCCACTTTGTGGCAGCTTGCATCTGGAAGAAATCCTGTTCCGTTCGGGATTGTAGGTGGCCGGAGCTGAGTGCCCGGCAGAGGGAGTTGGACACAAAGGATGGGCTGTTTCCAGGGGTAAGTAAAGTCAGCTGCCCAGGTGCCTGATGTCAGTTTGTAGGAGGCCTTTGGCCCTCCATGATAAGCCAGGTTTCCTGCTTGTGGCAGCTTGCATCTGGAAGAAATCCTGTTCCGTTCGGGATTGTAGGTGGCCAAGGCCTGGTGCCCGGCAGAGGGAGTTGGGCACAAAGGAAGGCCTGTTTCCAGGGGTAAGTAAAGTCAGCTCCCCAGGTGCCTGATGTAAGTTTCTAGTAGGCCTTTGGCCCTCCAAGGGAAGCAAGTCTTCCTGTTCAAGGCAGATTGCATCTGTAAGAAATCCTGTTCCGTTCAGTATTGTAAGTGGCCGAGGCCAGTTGCCCGGATGAGAGAGTTGGGCAAAAGGATGGCCTGTTTCCAGGGGTAAGTAAAGTCAGCTGCCCAGGTGCCTGATGTCAGTTTGCAGGTGGCTATTGGTCCTGCATGGAAAGCCCGGCTTCCAAGTTGTGGCAGCTTGCATCTGGAAGAAATCCTGTTCCGTTTGGGTTTGTAGGTGGCCGAGGCCAGGTGCCCGGTAGAGGGAGTTGGGCACAAAGGATGGCCTGTTTCCAGGGGTAAGTAAAGTCAGCGGTCCAGGTGCCTAATGTCAGTTTGTAGGAGGCCTTTGGCGCTCCAACGGAAGCCAGGCATCCTGCTTGTGGCAGCTTGCATCTGGAAGAAATCCTGTTCTGTTCGGGATTGTAGGTGGCCGGAGCTCTGTGCCCGGCTAAGGGAGTTGGGCACAAAGGATGGCCTGTTTCCAGGGGTAAGTAAAGTCAGCTGCCCAGCTGCCTGATGTCAGTTTGTAGGAGGACTTTGGCCTTTCAAGGGAAGCCAGGCTTCCAGTTTGTGGCAGCTTGCATCTGGAAGAAATCCTGTTTCGTTCGGGATTGTAGGTGGCCGAGGCCTGGTGCCCGGCAGAGGAAGTTGGGCACAAATGATGGCCTGTTTCATGAAGAAAGTAAAGTCAGCTGGCCAGGTGCCTGATGTCAGTTTGTAGGAGGCCTTTGGCCCTCCATGGGAAGCCAGGCTTCCTGCCTGTGGCAGCTTGCATCTGGAAGAAATCCTGTTTCGTTCGGGATTGTAGGTAGCCGGAGCTACATGCAAGGCTGGGAGAGCAGGGAACAAAGGATGACCTGTTTTTAGGAGTAAGTAAACTCAGCGGCCCAGGTGCCTGATGTCAGTTTGTCGGTGACCTTTGGCCCTCCAACGGAAGCAAGTCTTCCAGTTTGTGGCAGTTTGCATCTGGAAGAAATGCTGTTCCGTTCGGGATTGTAGGTGGCCGAGGCCAAATGCCCGGCAGAGGGAGTTGGGCACAAAGGATGGCCTGTTTCCAGGGGTAAGTAAAGTCAGCTGCCCAGGTGCCTGATGTCAGTTTGTAGGAGGCCTTTGGTCCTCCATGGGAAGCCAGGCTTTGCGCTTGTGGCAGCTTGCATCGGGAAGAAATCCTGTTCCGTTCGGGATTGTAGGTGGCCGATGCCAGGTGCCCGGCAGAGGGAGTTGGGCACAAAGCATGGCCTGTTTCCAGGGGTAAGTAAAGTCAGCTGCCCAGGTGCCTGATGTCAGTTTGTAGGAGGCCTTTGGCCCTCCAAGTGAAGCCACGTTTCCAGCTTGTGGCAGCTTGCATCTGGAAGAACTCCTGTTCCGTTCGGGATTGTAGGTGGCCGAGGCCAGGTGCCCGGCAGAGGGAGTTGGGCACAAATGATGGCCTGTTTCCAGAAGTAAGTAAAGTCAGCGGCCCAGGTGCCTGATGTCAGTTTGTAGGAGGCCTTTGGCGCTTTAACGGAAGCCAGGCTTCCTGCTTGTGGCAGCTTGCATCTGGAAGAAATCCTGTTCTGTTCGGGATTGTAGGTGGCCGGAGCTGTGGGACCGGCAGAGGGAGATGGGCACAAATGATGGCCTGTTTCCAGGGGTAAGTAAAGTCAGCTGCCCAGGTGCCTGATGTCAGTTTGTAGGAGGCCTTTGGCCCTCCAAGGGAAGCAAGTCTTCCTGTTCAAGGCAGCTTGCATCTGGAAGAAATGCTGTTCCGTTCGGGATTGTAGGTGGCCGAGCCCAGTAGCCTGGCTGAGAGAGTTGGGCACAAATGATGTCCTGTTTCCAGAAGTAAGTTAAGTCAGCTGCCCAGGTGCCTGATGTCAGTTTGTAGGAGGCCTTTGGCCCTTCATGATAAGCCAGGTTTCCTGCTTGTGGCAGCTTGCATCTGGAAGAAATCCTGTTCCGTTCAGGATCGTAGGTGGCCGAGGCCTGGTGCCCGGCAGAGGGAGTTGGGCACAAAGGATGGCCTGTTTCCAGGGGTAAGTAAAGTCAGCTGCCCAGGTGCCTGATGTCAGTTTAAAGGTGGCTATTGGTCCTCCATGGAAAGCATGGCTTTCAGCTTGTGGCAGCCTGCATCGGGAAGTAATCCTGTTCCGTTCGGGATTGTAGGCGGCTGAGGCCAGGTGCCCAGCAGAGAGATTTGGGCACAAAGGATGGCGTGTTTCATGAGGAAAGAAAAGTCAGCTGCCCAGGTGCATGATGTCAGTTTGTAGGAGGCCTTTGGTCCTCCATGGGAAACCAGGCTTCCTGCTTGTGGCAGCTTGCATCGGGAAGAAATCCTGTTTCGTTCGGGATTGTAGGTGGCCGATGCCAGGTGCCCGGCAGAGGGAGTTGGGCACAAAGGATGGCCTGTTTCCAGGGGTAAGTAAAGTCAGCGGCCCAGGTGCCTGATGTCAGTTTGTAGGAGGCCTTTGGCGCTCCAACGGAAGCCAGGCTTCCTGCTTGTGGCAGCTTGCATCTGGAAGAAATCCTGTTCCGTTCGGGATTGTAGGTGGCCGGAGCTGTGTGCCCGGCTGAGGGAGTTGGGCACAAAGATGGGCTGTTTCCAGGGGTAAGTACAGTCAGCTGCCCAGGTGCCTGATGTCAGTTTGTAGGAGGCCTTTGGCCCTCCATGGGAAGCCAGGTTTCCTGCTTGTGGCAGCTTGCATCTGGAAGAAATCCTGTTTCGTTCGGGATTGTAGGTGGCCGAGGCCAGGTGCCCGGCAGAGGGAGTTTGGCACAAAGGATGGCCTGTTTCCAGGGGTAAGTAAAGTCAGCTGCCCAGCTGCCTGATGTCAGTTTGTAGGAGGCCTTTGGTCCTCCATGGGAAGCCAGGCTTCGCGCTTGTGGCAGCTTGCATCTGGAAGAAATCCTGTTTCGTTCGGGATTGTAGGTGGCCGAGGCCTGGTGCCCGGCAGAGGGAGTTGGTCACAAATGATGGCCTGTTTCATGAGGAAAGTAAAGTCAGCTGGCCAGGTGCCTGATGTCAGTTTGTAGGAGGCCTTTGGCCCTCCATGGGAAGCCAGGCTTCCTGCCTGTGGCAGCTTGCATCTGGAAGAAATCCTGTTTCGTTCGGGATTGTAGGTAGCCGGAGCTACATGCAAGGCTGGGAGAGCAGGGAACAAAGGATGACCTGTTTTTAGGAGTAAGTAAAGTCAGCGGCCCAGGTGCCTGATGTCAGTTTGTCGGTGACCTTTGGCCCTCCAACGGAAGCAAGTCTTCCAGTTTGTGGCAGTTTGCATCTGGAAGAAATGCTGTTCCGTTCAGGATTGTAGGTGGCCGAGGCCAGGTGCCCGGCAGAGGGAGTTGGGCACAAAGGATGGCCTGTTTCCAGGGGTAAGTAAAGTCAGCTCCCCAGGTGCCTGATGTAAGTTTCTAGTAGGCCTTTGGCGCTCCAAGGGAAGCTAGTCTTCCTGTTCAAGGCAGATTGCATCTGGAAGAAATCCTGTTCCGTTCGGGATTGTAGGTGGCCGAGGCCAGTTGCCCGGCTGAGAGAGTTGGGCACAAAGGATGGGCTGTTTCCAGGGGTAAGTAAAGTCAGCTGCCCAGGTGCCTGATGTCAGTTTGCAGGTGGCTATTGGTCCTGCATGGAAAACCCGGCTTCCAAGATGTGGCAGCTTGCATCGGGAAGTAATCCTGTTCTGTTCGGGATTGTAGGTGGCCGAGGCCAGGTGCCCAGGAGAGGGAGTTGGGCACAAAGGATGGGCTGTTTCCAGGGGTAAGTAAAGTCAGTTGCCCAGGTTCCTGATGTCAGTTTGTAGGAGGACTTTGGCCTTTAAAGGGAAGCCAGGCTTCCACTTTGTGGCAGCTTGCATCTGGAAGAAATCCTGTTTCGTTCGGGATTGTAGGTGGCTGAGGCCTGGTGCCCGGCAGAGGAAGTTGGGCACAAATGATGGCCTGTTTCATGAGGAAAGTAAAGTCAGCTGGCCAGGTGCCTGATGTCAGTTTGTAGGAGGCCTTTGGCCCTCCATGGGAAGCCAGGCTTCCTGCCTGTGGCAGCTTGCATCTGGAAGAAATCCTGTTTCGTTCGGGATTGTAGGTAGCCGGAGCTACATGCAAGGCTAGGAGAGCAGGGAACAAAGGATGAACTGTTTTTGGAGTAAGTAAAGTCAGCGGCCCAGGTGCCTGATGTCAGTTTGTAGGTGACCTTTGGCCCTCCAACGGCAGCAAGTCTTCCAGTTTGTAGCAGTTTGCATCTGGAAGAAATGCTGTTCCGTTCGGGATTGTAGGTGGCCGATGCCAGGTGCCCGGCAGAGGGAGTTGGGCACAAAGGATGGCCTGTTTCCAGGGGTAAGTACAGTCAGCTGCCCAGGTGCCTGATGTCAGTTTAAAGGTGGCTATTGGTCCTCCATGGAAAGCATGGCTTCCAGCTTGTGGCAGCTTGCATCGGGAAGTAATCCTGTTCCGTTCGGGATTGTAGGCGGCTGAGGCCCGGTGCCCAGCAGAGGGATTTGGGCACAAATGATGGCCTGTTTCATGAGGAAAGTAAAGTCAGCTGCACAGGTGCATGATGTCAGTTTGTAGGAGGCCTTTGGTCCTCCATGGGAAGCCAGGCTTCGAGCTTGTGGCAGCTTGCATCAGGAAGAAATCCTGTTCCGTTCGGGATTGTAGGTGGCCGATGCCAGGTGCCCGGCAGAGGGAGTTGGGCACAAAGCATGGCCTGTTTCCAGGGGTAAGTAAAGTCAGCTGCCCAGGTGCCTGATGTCAGTTTGTAGGAGGCCTTTGGCCCTCCATGGGAAGCCACGTTTCCAGCTTGTGGCAGCTTGCATCTGGAAGAACTCCTGTTTCGTTCGGGATTGTAGGTGGCCGAGGCCAGGTGCCCGGCAGAGGGAGTTGGGCACAAAGGATGGCCTGTTTCCAGAAGTAAGTAAAGTCAGCGGCCCAGGTGCCTGATGTCAGTTTGTAGGAGGCCTTTGGCGCTCCAACGGAAGCCAGGCTTCCTGCTTGTGGCAGCTTGCATCTGGAAGAAATCCTGTTCTGTTCGGGATTGTAGGTGGCCGGAGCTGTGGGACCGGCAGAGGGAGATGGGCACAAATGATGGCCTGTTTCCAGGGGTAAGTAAAGTCAGCTGCCCAGGTGCCTGATGTCAGTTTGTAGGAGGCCTTTGGCCCTCAAAGGGAAGCAAGTCTTCCTGTTCAAGGCAGCTTGCATCTGGAAGTAATGCTGTTCTGCTCGGGATTGTAGGTGGCCGAGCCCAGTAGCTCGGCTGAGAGAGTTGGGCACAAATGATGTCCTGTTTCCAGAAGTAAGTTAAGTCAGCTGCCCAGGTGCCTGATGTCAGTTTGTAGGAGGCCTTTGGCCCTCCATGATAAGCCAGGTTTCCTGCTTGTGGCAGCTTGCATCTGGAAGAAATCCTGTTCCGTTCAGGATTGTAGGTGGCCGAGGCCTGGTGCCCGGCAGAGGGAGTTGGGCACAAAGGATGGCCTGTTTCCAGGGGTAAGTAAAGTCAGCTGCCCAGGTGCCTGATGTCAGTTTGTAGGAGGCCTTTGGCCCTCCAAGGGGAGCTAGTCTTCCAGCGTGTAGAAGCTTGCATCTGGAAGAAATCCTGTTCCGTTCGGGATTGTAGGTGGCCGAGGCCAGGTGTTCGGCAGAGGGAGTTGGGCACAAAGGATGGGCTGTTTCCAGGGGTAAGTAAAGTCAGCTGCCCAGGTGCCTGATGTCAGTTTGTAGGAGGCCTTTGGCCCTCCATGGGAAGCCAGGCTTCCTGCTTGTGGCAGCTTGCATCTGGAAGAAATCCTGTTCCGTTCGGGATTGTAGGTGGCCGGAGCTGGGTGCCCGGCAGAGGGAGTTGGGCACAAAGGATGGCCTGTTTCCAGGGGTAAGTAAAGTCAGCTCCCCAGGTGCCTGATGTAGGTTTTTAGGAGGCCTTTGGCCCTCCAAGTGAAGCCAGGCTTCCAGTTTGTGGCAGCTTGCATCTGGAAGAAATTCTGTTTCGTTCAGGATTGTAGGTGGCCGAGGCCAGGTACCCAGCAGAGGGAGTTGGGCACAAAGGATGGGCTGTTTCCAGGGGTAAGTAAAGTCAGCTGCCCAGGTGCCTGATGTCAGTTTGTAGGAGGCCTTTGGCCCTCCAAGGGAAACTTGTCTTCCAGTTTGTGGCAGCTTGCATCTGGAAGAAATCCTGTTCCGTTCGGGATTTTAGGTGCCTGAGGCCTGGTGCCCGGCAGAGGGAGTTGGGCACAAAGGATGGCCTGTTTCCAGGGGTAAGTAAAGTCAGCTGCCCAGGTGCCTGATGTCAGTTTGTAGGAGACCTTTGGTGCTCCAAGGAAGCTTCTCTTCCTGTTTGTGGCAGCTTGCATCTGGAAGAAATCCTGTTCCGTTCGGGATTGTAGGTGGCCGAGCCCAGTTGCCCGGCTGGGAGAGTTGGGCACAAAGGATGGGCTGTTTCCAGGGGTAAGTAAAGTCAGCTGCTCAGGTGCCTGATGTCAGTTTGTAGGAGGCCTTTGTCCCTCCAAGGGAAGCTAGTCTTCCTCTTTAAGGCAGCTTGCATCTGGAAGAAATCCTGTTCCGTTCGTGATTGTAGGTGGCCGGAGCTGGGTGCCCACCTGAGGGAGTTGGGCACAAAGGATGGCCTGTTTCCAGGGGTAAGTAAAGTCAGCTGCCCAGGTGCTTGATGTCAGTTTGTAGGAGGCCTTTGGCCCTCCAAGGGAAGCTAGTCTTCCAGCGTGTAGAAGCTTGCATCTGGAAGAAATCCTGTTCCGTTCGGGATTGTAGGTGGCCGAGGCCAGGTGTTCGGCAGAGGGAGTTGGGCACAAAGGATGGGCTGTTTCCAGGGGTAAGTAAAGTCAGCTGCCCAGGTGCCTGATGTCAGTTTGTAGGAGGCTTTTGGCCCTCCATGGGAAGCCAGGCTTCCTGCTTGTGGCAGCTTGCATCTGGAAGAAATCCTGTTCCGTTCGGGATTGTAGGTGGCCGGAGCTGGGTGCCCGGCAGAGGGAGTTGGGCACAAAGGATGGCCTGTTTCCAGGGGTAAGTAAAGTCAGCTCCCCAGGTGCCTGATGTAGGTTTTTAGGAGGCCTTTGGCCCTCCAAGTGAAGCCAGACTTCCAGTTTGTGGCAGCTTGCATCTGGAAGAAATTCTGTTTCGTTCAGGATTGTAGGTGGCCGAGGCCAGGTACCCAGCAGAGGGAGTTGGGCACAAAGGATGGGCTGTTTCCAGGGGTAAGTAAAGTCAGCTGCCCAGGTGCCTGATGTCAGTTTGTAGGAGGCCTTTGGCCCTCCAAGGGAAACTTGTCTTCCAGTTTGTGGCAGCTTGCATCTGGAAGAAATCCTATTCCGTTCGGGATTTTAGGTGCCTGAGGCCTGGTGCCCGGCAGAGGGAGTTGGGCACAAAGGATGGCCTGTTTCCAGGGGTAAGTAAAGTCAGCTGCCCAGGTGCCTGATGTCAGTTTGTAGGAGACCTTTGGTGCTCCAAGGAAGCTTCTCTTCCTGTTTGTGGCAGCTTGCATCTGGAAGAAATCCTGTTCCGTTCGGGATTGTAGGTGGCCGAGCCCAGTTGCCCGGCTGGGAGAGTTGGGCACAAAGGATGGGCTGTTTCCAGGGGTAAGTAAAGTCAGCTGCTCAGGTGCCTGATGTCAGTTTGTAGGAGGCCTTTGTCCCTCCAAGGGAAGCTAGTCTTCCTCTTTAAGGCAGCTTGCATCTGGAAGAAATCCTGTTCCGTTCGTGATTGTAGGTGGCCGGAGCTGGGTGCCCACCTGAGGGAGTTGGGCACAAAGGATGGCCTGTTTCCAGGGGTAAGTAAAGTCAGCTGCCCAGGTGCTTGATGTCAGTTTGTAGGAGGCCTTTGGCCCTCCAAGGGAAGCTAGTCTTCCAGCGTGTAGAAGCTTGCATCTGGAAGAAATCCTGTTCCGTTCGGGATTGTAGGTGGCCGAGGCCAGGTGTTCGGCAGAGGGAGTTGGGCACAAAGGATGGGCTGTTTCCAGGGGTAAGTAAAGTCAGCTGCCCAGGTGCCTGATGTCAGTTTGTAGGAGGCCTTTGGCCCTCCATGGGAAGCCAGGCTTCCTGCTTGTGGCAGCTTGCATCTGGAAGAAATCCAGTTCCGTTCGGGATTGTAGGTGGCCGGAGCTGGGTGCCCGGCAGAGGGAGTTGGACACAAAGGATGGCCTGTTTCCAGGGGTAAGTAAAGTCAGCTGCCCAGGTGCCTGATGTCAGTTTGCAGGTGGCTATTGGTCCTGCATGGAAAGCCCGGCTTCCAAGTTGTGGCAGCTTGCATCGGGAAGTAATCCTGTTCTGTTCGGGATTGTAGGTGGCCGAGGCCAGGTGCCCAGGAGAGGGAGTTGGGCCCAAAGATGGGCTGTTTCCAGGGGTAAGTAAAGTCAGCTGCCCAGGAGCCTGATGTCAGTTTGTAGGAGGCCTTTGGCCCTCCATGGGAAGCAAGGTTTCCTGCTTGTGGCAGCTTGCATCGGGAAGTAATCCTGTTCCGTTCCGGATTGCAGGAGGCCGGAGCTGGGTGCCCGGCAGAGGGAGTTGGACACAAAGGATGGGCTGTTTCCAGGGTTAAGTAAAGTCAGCTGCCCAGGTGCCTGATGTCAGTTTGTAGGAGGCCTTTGGCCCTCCATGATAAGCCAGGTTTCCTGCTTGTGGCAGCTTGCATCTGGAAGAAATCCTGTTCCGTTCGGGATTGTAGGTGGCCAAGGCCTGGTGCCCGGCAGAGGGAGTTGGGCACAAAGGATGGCCTGTTTCCAGGGGTAAGTAAAGTCAGCTCCCCAGGTGCCTGATGTAAGTTTCTAGTAGGCCTTTGGCGCTCCAAGGGAAGCAAGTCTTCCTCTTCAAGGCAGATTGCATCTGGAAGAAATCCTGTTCCGTTCGGGATTGTAGGTGGCCGAGGCCAGTTGCCCGGCTGAGAGAGTTGGGCACAAAGGATGGCCTGTTTCCAGGGGTAAGTAAAGTCAGCTGCCCAGGTGCCTGATGTCAGTTTGCAGGTGGCTATTGTTCCTGCATGGAAAACCCGGCTTCCAAGTTGTGGCAGCTTGCATCGGGAAGTAATCCTGTTCTGTTCGGGATTGTAGGTGGCCGAGGCCAGGTGCCCAGGAGAGGGAGTTGGGCACAAAGGATGGGCTGTTTCCAGGGGTAAGTAAAGTCAGTTGCCCAGGTTCCTGATGTCAGTTTGTAGGAGGACTTTGGCCTTTAAAGGGAAGCCAGGCTTCCACTTTGAGGCAGCTTGCATCTGGAAGAAATCCTGTTTCGTTCGGGATTGTAGGTGGCCGAGGCCTGGTGCCCGGCAGAGGGAGTTGGGCACAAATGATGGCCTGTTTCATGAGGAAAGTAAAGTCAGCTGGCCAGGTGCCTGATGTCAGTTTGTAGGAGGCCTTTGGCCCTCCATGGGAAGCCAGGCTTCCTGCCTGTGGCAGCTTGCATCTGGAAGAAATCCTGTTTCGTTCGGGATTGTAGGTAGCCGGAGCTACATGCAAGGCTAGGAGAGCAGGGAACAAAGGATGACCTGTTTTTAGGAGTAAGTAAAGTCAGCGGCCCAGGTGCCTGATGTCAGTTTGTAGGTGACCTTTGGCCCTCCAACGGAAGCAAGTCTTCCAGTTTGTGGCAGTTTGCATCTGGAAGAAATGCTGTTCCGTTCGGGATTGTAGGTGGCCGAGGCCAGGTGCCCGGCTGAGGGAGTTGGGCACAAAGGATGGCCTGTTTCCAGGGGTAAGTACAGTCAGCTGCCCAGGTGCCTGATGTCAGTTTAAAGGTGGCTATTGGTCCTCCATGGAAAGCATGGCTTCCAGCTTGTGGCAGCTTGCATCGGGAAGTAATCCTGTTCCGTTCGGGATTGTAGGCGGCTGAGGCCCGGTGCCCAGCAGAGGGATTTGGGCACAAATGATGGCCTGTTTTATGAGGAAAGTAAAGTCAGCTGCACAGGTGCATGATGTCAGTTTGTAGGAGGCCTTTGGTCCTCCATGGGAAGCCAGGCTTCGAGCTTGTGGCAGCTTGCATCAGGAAGAAATCCTGTTCCGTTCGGGATTGTAGGTGGCCGATGCCAGGTGCCCGGCAGAGGGAGTTGGGCACAAAGCATGGCCTGTTTCCAGGGGTAAGTAAAGTCAGCTGCCCAGGTGCCTGATGTCAGTTTGTAGGAGGCCTTTGGCCCTCCATGGGAAGCCACGTTTCCAGCTTGTGGCAGCTTGCATCTGGAAGAACTCCTGTTCCGTTCTGGATTGTAGGTGGCCGAGGCCAGGTGCCCGGCAGAGGGAGTTGGGCACAAAGGATGGCCTGTTTCCAGAAGTAAGTAAAGTCAGCGGCCCAGGTGCCTGATGTCAGTTTGTAGGAGGCCTTTGGCGCTCCAACGGAAGCCAGGCTTCCTGCTTGTGGCAGCTTGCATCTGGAAGAAATCCTGTTCTGTTCGGGATTGTAGGTGGCCGGAGCTGTGGGACCGGCAGAGGGAGATGGGCACAAATGATGGCCTGTTTCCAGGGGTAAGTAAAGTCAGCTGCCCAGGTGCCTGATGTCAGTTTGTAGGAGGCCTTTGGCCCTCCAAGGGAAGCAAGTCTTCCTGTTCAAGGCAGCTTGCATCTGGAAGTAATGCTGTTCCGTTCGGGATTGTAGGTGGCCGAGCCCAGTAGCCCGGCTGAGAGAGTTGGGCACAAATGATGTCCTGTTTCCAGAAGTAAGTTAAGTCAGCTGCCCAGGTGCCTGATGTCAGTTTGTAGGAGGCCTTTGGCCCTCCATGATAAGCCAGGTTTCCTGCTTGTGGCAGCTTGCATCTGGAAGAAATCCTGTTCCGTTCAGGATTGTAGGTGGCCGAGGCCTGGTGCCCGGCAGAGGGAGTTGGGCACAAAGGATGGCCTGTTTCCAGGGGTAAGTAAAGTCAGCTGCCCAGGTGCCTGATGTCAGTTTGTAGGAGGCCTTTGGCCCTCCATGGGAAGCCAGGTTTCCTGCTTGTGGCAGCTTGCATCTGGAAGAAATCCTGTTTCGTTCGGGATTGTAGGTGGCCGAGGCCAGGTGCCCGGCAGAGGGAGTTGGGCACAAAGGATGGCCTCCTTCCAGGGGTAAGTAAAGTCAGCTCCCCAGGTGCCTGATGTAAGTTTTTTGGAGGCCTTTGGCCCTCCAAGTGAAGCCAGGCTTCCAGCTTGTGGCAGCTTGCATCTGGAAGAAATCCTGTTTCGTTCGGGATTGTAGGTGGCCGAGGCCAGTTGCCCAGCAGAGGGAGTTGGGCACAAAGGATGGGCTGTTTCCAGGGGTAAGTAAAGTCAGCTGCCCAGGTGCCTGATGTCAGTTTGTAGGAGGCCTTTGGCCCTCCATGGGAAGCCAGGCTTCCTGCTTGTGGCAGCTTGCATCTGGAAGAAATCCTGTTCCGTTCGGGATTATAGGTGGGCGGAGCTGGGTGCCCGGCAGAGGGAGTTGGACACAAAGGATGGGCTGTTTCCAGGGGTAAGTAAAGTCAGCTGCCCAGGTGCCTGATGTCAGTTTGTAGGAGGCCTTTGGCCCTCCATGATAAGCCAGGTTTCCTGCGTGTGGCAGCTTGCATCTGGAAGAAATCCTGTTCCGTTCGGGATTGTAGGTGGCCAAGGCCTGGTGCCCGGCAGAGGGAGTTGGGCACAAAGGATGGCCTGTTTCCAGGGGTAAGTAAAGTCAGCGGACCAGGTGCCTGATGTCAGCTTGTAGGAGGCCTTTGGCGCTCCAACGGAAGCCAGGCTTCCTGCTTGTGGCAGCTTGCATCTGGAAGAAATCCTGTTCTGTTCGGGATTGTAGGTGGCCGGAGCTGTGTGCCCGGCTGAGGGAGTTGGGCACAAAGGATGGCCTGTTTCCAGGGGTAAGTACAGTCAGCTGCCCAGGTGCCTGATGTCAGTTTGTAGGAGGCCTTTGGCCCTCCATGGGAAGCCAGGTTTCCTGCTTGTGGCAGCTTGCATCTGGAAGAAATCCTGTTCCGTTCGGGATTGTAGGTGGCCGAGGCCAGGTGCCCGGCAGAGGGAGTTGGGCACAAAGGATGGGCTGTTTCCAGGGGTAAGTAAAGTCAGCTGTCTAGGTGCCTGATGTCAGTTTGTAGGAGGCCTTTGGCCCTCCAAGGGGAGCAAGTCTTCCTGTTTGTGGCAGCTTGCATCTGGAAGAAATCCTTTTCCGTTCGGGATTGTAGGTGGGTGAGGCCTGGTGCCCGGCAGAGGGAGTTGGGCACAAAGGATGGCCTGTTTCCAGGGGTAAGTAAAGTCAGCTGCCCAGGTGCCTGATGTCAGTTTGTAGGAGGCCTTTGGCCCTCCAAGTGAAGCCAGGCTTCCAGCTTGTGGCAGCTTGCATCTGGAAGAAATCCTGTTTCGTTCGGGATTGTAGGTGGCCGAGGCCAGGTGCCCAGCAGAGGGAGTTGGGCACAAATGATGGGCTGTTTCCAGGGGTAAGTAAAGTCAGCTGGCCAGGTGCCTGATGTCAGTTTGTAGGAGGCCTTTGGCCCTCCATGGGAAGCCAGGCTTCCTACTTGTGGCAGCTTGCATCTGGAAGAAATCCTGTTCCGTTCGGGATTGTAGGTGGCCGAGGCCAGGTGCCCGGCAGAGGGAGTTGGGCACAAATGATGTCCTGTTTCCAGAAGTAAGTTAAGTCAGCTGCCCAGGTGCCTGATGTCAGTTTGTAGGAGGCCTTTGGCCCTCCATGGGAAGCCAGGCTTCCTGCTTGTGGCAGCTTGCATCTGGAAGAAATCCTGTTCCGTTCGGGATTATAGGTGGGCGGTGCTGGGTGCCCGGCAGAGGGAGTTGGACACAAAGGATGGGCTGTTTCCAGGGGTAAGTAAAGTCAGCTGCCCAGGTGCCTGATGTCAGTTTGTAGGAGGCCTTTGGCCCTCCATGATAAGCCAGGTTTCCTGCGTGTGGCAGCTTGCATCTGGAAGAAATCCTGTTCCGTTCGGGATTGTAGGTGGGTGAGGCCTGGTGCCCGGCAGAGGGAGTTGGGCACAAAGGATGGCCTGTTTCCAGGGGTAAGTAAAGTCAGCGGACCAGGTGCCTGATGTCAGCTTGTAGGAGGCCTTTGGCGCTCCAACGGAAGCCAGGCTTCCTGCTTGTGGCAGCTTGCATCTGGAAGAAATCCTGTTCTGTTCGGGATTGTAGGTGGCCGGAGCTGTGTGCCCGGCTGAGGGAGTTGGGCACAAAGGATGGGCTGTTTCCAGGGGTAAGTACAGTCAGCTGCCCAGGTGCCTGATGTCAGTTTGTAGGAGGCCTTTGGCCCTCCATGGGAAACCAGGTTTCCTGCTTGTGGCAGCTTGCATCTGGAAGAAATCCTGTTCCGTTCGGGATTGTAGGTGGCCGAGGCCAGGTGCCCGGCAGAGGGAGTTGGGCACAAAGGATGGCCTGTTTCCAGGGGTAAGTAAAGTCAGCTGTCTAGGTGCCTGATGTCAGTTTGTAGGAGGCCTTTGGCCCTCCAAGGGAAGCTTGTCTTCCTGTTTGTGGCAGCTTGCATCTGGAAGAAATCCTTTTCCGTTCGGGATTGTAGGTGGGTGAGGCCTGGTGCCCGGCAGAGGGAGTTGGGCACAAAGGATGGCCTGTTTCCAGGGGTAAGTAAAGTCAGCTGCCCAGGTGCCTGATGTCAGTTTGTAGGAGGCCTTTGGCCCTCCAAGTGAAGCCAGGCTTCCAGCTTGTGGCAGCTTGCATCTGGAAGAAATCCTGTTTCGTTCGGGATTGTAGGTGGCCGAGGCCAGGTGCCCAGCAGAGGGAGTTGGGCACAAATGATGGGCTGTTTCCAGGGGTAAGTAAAGTCAGCTGCCCAGGTGCCTGATGTCAGTTTGTAGGAGGCCTTTGGCCCTCCATGGGAAGCCAGGCTTCCTGCTTGTGGCAGCTTGCATCTGGAAGAAATCCTGTTCCGTTCGGGATTGTAGGTGGCCGGAGCTGGGTGCCCGGCAGAGGGAGTTGGGCACAAAGGATGGGCTGTTTCCAGGGGTAAGTAAAGTCAGCTGCCCAGGTGCCTGATGTCAGTTTGTAGGAGGCCTTTGGCCCTCCATGATAAGCCAGGTTTCCTGCTTGTGGCAGCTTGCATCTGGAAGAAATCCTGTTCCGTTCGGGATTGTAGGTGGCCAAGGCCTGGTGCCCGGCAGAGGGAGTTGGGCACAAAGGATGGGCTGTTTCCAGGGGTAAGTAAAGTCAGCTCCCCAGGTGCCTGATGTAAGTTTCTAGTAGGCCTTTGGCGCTCTAAGCGAAGCAAGTCTTCCTGTTCAAGGCAGCTTGCATCTCGAAGAAATCCTGTTTTGTTTAGGATTGTAGGTGGCCGAGGCCAGTTGCCCGGCTGAGAGAGTTGGCCACAAAGGATGGCCTGTTTCCAGGGGTAAGTAAAGTCAGCTGCCCAGGTCCCTGATGTCAGTTTGTAGAGGCCTTTGGCCCTCCATGGGAAGCCTGGCTTCCTGCTTGTGGCAGCTTGCATCTGGAAGAAATCCTGTTTCGTTCGGGATTGTAGGTGGCCGGAGCTATATGGCCGGCTGGGGGAGTAGGGAACAAAGGATGACCTGATTCCAGGAGTAAGTAAAGTCAGCTGCCCAGGTGCCTGATGTCAGTTTGTAGGTGACCTTTGGCCCTCCAACGGAAGCAAGTCTTCCAGTTTGTGGCAGCTTGCATCTGGAAGAAATCCTGTTCCGTTTGGGATTGTAGGTGGCCGAGGCCAGGTGCCCGGCAGACGGAGTTGGGCACAAAGGATGGGCTGTTTCCAGGGGTAAGTAAAGTCAGCTGCCCAGGTGCCTGATGTCAGTTTACAGGTGGCTATTGGTCCTGCATGAAAAGCCCGGCTTCCAAGTTTTGGCAGCTTGCATCGGGAAGTAAGCCTGTTCTGTTCGGGATTGTAGGTGGCCGAGGCCTGGTGCCCGGCAGAGGGAGTTGGGCACAAAGGATGGCCTGTTTCCAGGGGTAAGTAAAGTCAGCTGCCCAGGTGCCTGATGTCAGTTTGTAGGAGGCCTTTGGCCCTCCATGTGAAGCCAGGTTTCCTGCTTGTGACAACTTGCATCTGGAAGAAATCCTGCTCCGTTCGGGATTGTAGGTGGCCGAGGCCTGGTGCCCTGCAGAAGGAGTTGGGCACAAATGATGGCCTGTTTCTTTAGAAAACTAAAGTCAGCTGCCCAGGTGCCTGATGTCAGTTTGTAGGAGGCCTTTGGCCCTTAATGGGAAGCCAGGCTTCGTGCTTGTGGCAGCTTGCATCTGGAAGAAATCCTGTTTCGTTCGGGATTGTAGGTGGCCGGAGCTATATGCCCGGCAGAGGGAGTTGGGCACAAAGGATAGGCTGTTTCCAGGGGTAAGTAAAGTCAGCTGCCCAGGTGCCTGATGTCAGTTTGTAGGAGGCCTTTGGCCCTCCAAGGGAAGCAAGTCTTCCTGTGCAAGGCAGCTTGCATCTGGAAGAAATCCTGTTCCGTTCGGGATTGTAGGTGGCCGAGGCCAGTTGCCCGGCTGAGAGAGTTGGGCACAAAGGATGGCCTGTTTCCAGGGGTAAGTAAAGTCAGCTGCCCAGGTGCCTGATGTCAGTTTGCAGGTGGCTATTGGTCCTGCGTGGAAAGCCCGGCTTCCAAGTTGTGGCAGCTTGCATCGGGAAGTAATCCTGTTCTGTTCGGGATTGTAGGTGGCCGAGGCCAGGTGCCCAGGAGAGGGAGTTAGGCACAAAGGATGGGCTGTTTCCAGGGGTAAGTAAAGTCAGCTCCCCAGGTGCCTGATGTAGGTTTTTAGGAGGCCTTTGGCCCTCCAAGTGAAGCCAGGCTTCCTGCTTGTGACAGCTTGCATCTAGAAGAAATTCTGTTTCGTTCAGGATTGTAGGTGGCCAAGGCCAGGTGCCCAGCAGAGTGAGTTGGGCACAAAGGATGGGCTGTTTCCAGGGGTAAGTAAAGTCAGCTGCCCAGGTGCCTGATGTCAGTTTGTAGGAGGCCTTTGGCACTCCAAGGGAAGCTTGTCTTCCAGTTTGTGGCAGCTTGCATCTGGAAAAAATCCTATTCCGTTCGGGATTCTAGGTGCCTGAGGCCTGGTGCCCGGCAGAGGGAGTTGGGCACAAAGGATGGCCTGTTTCCAGGAGTAAGTAAAGTCAGCTGCCCAGGTGCCTGATGTCAGTTTGTAGGAGACCTTTGGTGCTCCAAGGAAGCTTGTCTTCCTGTTTGTGGCAGCTTGCATCTGGAAGAAATCCTGTTCCGTTCGGGATTGTAGGTGGCCGAGTCCAGTTGCCCGACTGGGAGAGTTGGGCACAAAGGATGGGCTGTTTCCAGGGGTAAGTAAAGTCAGCTGCTCAGGTGCCTGATGTCAGTTTGTAGGAGGCCTTTGTCCCTCCAAGGGAAGCCAGTCTTCCTCTTTAAGGCAGCTTGCATCTGGAAGAAATCCTGTTCCGTTCGGGATTGTAGGTGGCCGGAGCTGGGTGCCCAGCTGAGGGAGTTGGGCACAAAGGATGGCCTGTTTCCAGGGGTAAGTAAAGTCAGCTGCCCAGGTGCCTGATGTCAGTTTGTAGGAGGCCTTTGGCCCTCCAAGGGGAGCTAGTCTTCCAGCGTGTAGAAGCTTGCATCTGGAAGAAATCCTGTTCCGTTCGGGATTGTAGGTGGCCGGAGCTGGGTGCCTGGCAGAGGGAGTGTGACACAAAGGATGGGCTGTTTCCAGGGGTAAGTAAAGTCAGCTGCCCAGGTGCCTGATGTCAGTTTGTAGGAGGCCTTTGGCCCTCCATGATAAGCCAGGTTTCCTGCTTGTGGCAGCTTGCATCTGGAAGAAATCCTGTTTCGTTCGGAATTGTAGGTGGCCGGAGCTAGGTGCCCGGCTGAGAGTGTTTGGAACAAAGGATGGCCTGTTTCCAGGGGTAAGTAAAGTCAGCTCCCCAGGTGCCTGATGTAAGTTTCTAGTAGGCCTTTGGCCCTCCAACGGAAGCAAGTCTTCCAGTTTGTGGCAGCTTGCATCTGGAAGAAATCCTGTTCCGTTTGGGATTGTAGGTGGCCGAGGCCAGGTGCCCGGCAGAGGGAGTTGGGCACAAATGATGGGCTGTTTCCAGGGGTAAGTAAAGTCAGCTGCCCAGGTGCCTGATGTCAGTTTGCAGGTGGCTATTGGTCCTGCATGGAAAGCCCGGCTTCCAAGTTGTGGCAGCTTGCATCGGGAAGTAATCCTGTTCTATTCGGGATTGTAGGTGGCCGAGGCCTGGTGCCCGGCAGAGGGAGTTGGGCACAAAGGATGGCCTGTTTCCAGGGGTAAGTAAAGTCAGCTGCCCAGGTGCCTGATGTCAGTTTGTAGGAGGCCTTTGGCCCTCCATGGGAAGCCAGGCTGCCTGCTTGTGGCAACTTGCATCTGGCAGAAATGCTGTTCCGTTCGGGATTGTAGGTGGCTGGACCTGGGTGCCCGGCTGAGGGAGTTGGACACAAAGGATGGCCTGTTTCCAGGGGTAAGTAAGATCAGCTGCCCAGGTGCCTGATGTCAGTTTGTAGGAGGCCTTTGGCGCTCCAACGGAAGCCAGGCTTCCTGCTTGTGGAAGCTTGCATCTGGAAGAAATCCTGTTCTGTTCGGGATTGTAGGTGGCCGGAGTTGTGTGCCCGGCTGAGGGAGTGGGGCACAAAGGATTCCCTATTTCCAGGGGTAAGTAAAGTCAGCTGCCCAGGTTCCTGATGTCAGTTTGTAGGAGGACTTTGGCCTTCCAAGGGAAGCCAGGCTTCCAGTTTGTGGCAGCTTGCATCTGGAAGAAATCCTGTTCCGTTCGGGAATGTAGGTGGCCGAGGCCTGGTGCCCGGCAGAGGGAGTTGGGCACAAATGATGGCCTGTTTCATGAGGAAAGTAAAGTCAGCTGGCCAGGTGCCTGATGTCAGTTTGTAGGAGGCCTTTGGCCCTCCATGGGAAGCCAGGCTTCCTGCCTGTGGCAGCTTGCATCTGGAAGAAATCCTGTTTCGTTCGGGATTTTAGGTAGCCGGAGCTACATGCAAGGCTGGGAGAGCAGGGAACAAAGGATGACCTGTTTTCAGGAGTAAGTAAAGTCAGCTGCCCAGGTGCCTGATGTCAGTTTGTAGGTGACATTTGGCCCTCCATGGGAAGCCAGGCTTCCTGCCTGTGGCAGTTTGCATCTGGAAGAAATGCTGTTCCGTTCGGGATTGTAGGTGGCCGAGGCCAGGCGCCCGGCAGAGGGAGTTGGGCACAAAGGATGGCCTGTTTCCAGGGGTAAGTAAAGTCAGTTGCCCAGGTGCCTGATGTCAGTTTAAAGGTGGCTATTGGTCCTCCAAGGGAAGCTTGTCTTCCTGTTTGTGGCAGCTTTCATCTGGAAGAAATCGTTTTCCGTTTGGGATTGTAGGTGGGTGAGGCCTGGTGCCCGGCAGAGGGAGTTGGACACAAAGGATGGCCTATTACCAGGGGTAAGTAAAGTCAGCTGCCCAGGTGCCTGATGTCAGTTTGTAGGAGGCCTTTGGCCCTCCATGGGAAGCCAGGCTTCCTGCTTGTGGCAGCTTGCATCTGGAAGAAATCCTGTTCCGTTCGGGATTGTAGGTGGCCGGAGCTGGGTGCCTGGCAGAGGGAGTTGGACACAAAGGATGGGCTGTTTCCAGGGGTAAGTAAAGTCAGCTGCCCAGGTGTCTGATGTCAGTTTGTAGGAGGCCTTTGGCCCTCCATGATAAGCCAGGTTTCCTGCTTGTGGCAGCTTGCATCTGGTAGTAATCCTGTTCCGTTCGGGATTGTAGGTGGCCGGAGCTGGGTGCCCAGCTGAGGGAGTTGGGCACAAAGGATGGCCTGTTTCCAGGGGTAAGTTAAGTCAGCTCCCCAGGTGCCTGATGTAAGTTTCTAGTAGGCCTTTGGCGCTCCAAGGGAAGCAAGTCTTCCTGTTCAAGGCAGCTTGCATCTGGAAGAAATCCTGTTCCGTTCGGGATTGTAGGTGGCCGGAGATATATGGCCGGCAGAGGGGAGTAGGGAACAAAGGATGACCTGTTTCCAGGAGTAAGTAAAGTCAGCTGCCCAGGTGCCTGATGTCAGTTTGTCGGTGACCTTTGGCCCTCCAACGGAAGCAAGTCTTCCAGTTTGTGGCAGCTTGCATCTGGAAGAAATCCTGTTCCGTTTGGGATTGTAGGTGGCCAGAGCTGTGTGCCCGGCTGAGGGAGTTGGGCACAAAGGATGGGCTGTTTCCAGGGGTAAGTAAAGTCAGCTGTCTAGCTGCCTGATGTCAGTTTGTAGGAGGCCTTTGGCACTCCAAGGGAAGCTTGTCTTCCTGTTTGTGGCAGCTTGCATCTGGAAGAAATCCTTTTCCGTTCGGGATTGTAGGTGGGTGAGGCCTGGTGCCCGGCAGAGGGAGTTGGGCACAAAGGATGAGCTGTTTCCAGGGGTAAGTAAAGTCAGCTCCCCAGGTGCCTAATGTAAGTTTTTAGGATGCCTTTGGCCCTCCAAGTGAAGCCAGGCTTCCAGCTTGTGGCAGCTTGCATCTGGAAGAAATCCTGTTTCGTTCGGGATTGTAGGTGGCCGAGGCCAGGTGCCCAGCAGAGGGAGTTGGGCACAAAGGATGGGCTGTTTCCAGGGGTAAGTAAAGTCAGCTGCCCAGGTGCCTGATGTCAGTTTGTAGGAGGCCTTTGGCCCTCCATGGGAAGCCAGGCTTCCTGCTTGTGGCAGCTTGCATCTGGAAGAAATCCTGTTCCGTTCGGGATTGTAGGTGGCCGGAGCTGGGTGCCCGGCTGAGAGTGTTTGGAACAAAGGATGGCCTGTTTCCAGGGGTAAGTAAAGTCAGCTCCCCAGGTGCCTGATGTAAGTTTCTAGTAGGCCTTTGGCCCTCCAACGGAAACAAGTCTTCCAGTTTGTGGCAGCTTGCATCTGGAAGAAATCCTGTTTTGTTTGGGATTGTAGGTGGCCGAGGCCAGGTGCCCGGCAGAGGGAGTTGGGCACAAAGGATGGCCTGTTTCCAGGGGTAAGTAAAGTCAGCTGCCCAGGTGCCTGATGTCAGTTTGTAGGAGGCCTTTGGCCCTCCATGGGAAGCCAGGCTGCCTGCTTGTGGCAACTTGCATCTGGAAGAAATGCTGTTCCGTTCGGGATTGTAGGTGGCTGGACCTGGGTGCCCGGCTGAGGGAGTTGGACACAAAGGATGGCCTGTTTCCAGGGGTAAGTAAGATCAGCTGCCCAGGTGCCTGATGTCAGTTTGTAGGAGGCCTTTGGCGCTCCAACGGAAGCCAGGCTTCCTGCTTGTGGAAGCTTGCATCTGGAAGAAATCCTGTTCCGTTCGGGATTGTAGGTGGCCGGAGTTGTGTGCCCTGCTGAGGGAGTGGGGCACAAAGAATTCCCTATTTCCAGGGGTAAGTAAAGTCAGCTGCCCAGGTGCCTGATGTCAGTTTGTAGGAGGACTTTGGCCTTCCAAGGGAAGCCAGGCTTCCAGTTTGTGGCAGCTTGCATCTGGAAGAAATCCTGTTCCGTTCGGGAATGTAGGTGGCCGAGGCCTGGTGCCCGGCAGAGGGAGTTGGGCACAAATGATGGCCTGTTTCATGAGGAAAGTAAAGTCAGCTGGCCAGGTGCCTGATGTCAGTTTGTAGGAGGCCTTTGGCCCTCCATGGGAAGCCAGGCTTCCTGCCTGTGGCAGCTTGCATCTGGAAGAAATCCTGTTTCGTTCGGGATTGTAGGTAGCCGGAGCTACATGCAAGGCTGGGAGAGCAGGGAACAAAGGATGACCTGTTTCCAGGAGTAAGTAAAGTCAGCTGCCCAGGTGCCTGATGTCAGTTTGTAGGTGACATTTAGCCCTCCATGGGAAGCCAGGCTTCCTGCCTGTGGCAGTTTGCATCTGGAAGAAATGCTGTTCCGTTCGGGATTGTAGGTGGCCGGAGCTGGGTGCCCGGCAGAGGGAGTGTGACACAAAGGATGGGCTGTTTCCAGGGGTAAGTAAAGTCAGCTGCCCAGGTGCCTGATGTCAGTTTATAGGAGGCCTTTGGCCCTCCATGATAAGCCAGGTTTCCTGCTTGTGGCAGCTTGCATCTGGAAGAAATCCTGTTTCGTTCGGAATTGTAGGTGGCCGGAGCTAGGTGCCCGGCTGAGAGTGTTTGGAACAAAGGATGGCCTGTTTCCAGGGGTAAGTAAAGTCAGCTCCCCAGGTGCCTGATGTAAGTTTCTAGTAGGCCTTTGGCCCTCCAACGGAAGCAAGTCTTCCAGTTTGTGGCAGCTTGCATCTGGAAGAAATCCTGTTCCGTTTGGGATTGTAGGTGGCCGAGGCCAGGTGCCCGGCAGAGGGAGTTTGGCACAAAGGATGGGCTGTTTCCAGGGGTAAGTAAAGTCAGCTGCCCCGGTGCCTGATGTTAGTTTGCAGGTGGCTATTGGTCCTGCATGGAAAGCCCGGCTTCCAAGTTGTGGCAGCTTGCATCGGGAAGTAATCCTGTTCTATTCGGGATTGTAGGTGGCCGAGGCCTGGTGCCCGGCAGAGGGAGTTGGGCACAAAGGATGGCCTGTTTCCAGGGGTAAGTAAAGTCAGCTGCCCAGGTGCCTGATGTCAGTTTGTAGGAGGCCTTTGGCCCTCCATGGGAAGCCAGGCTGCCTGCTTGTGGCAACTTGCATCTGGAAGAAATGCTGTTCCGTTCGGGATTGTAGGTGGCTGGACCTGGGTGCCCGGCTGAGGGAGTTGGACACAAAGGATGGCCTGTTTCCAGGGGTAAGTAAGATCAGCTGCCCAGGTGCCTGATGTCAGTTTGTAGGAGGCCTTTGGCGCTCCAACGGAAGTCAGGCTTCCTGCTTGTGGAAGCTTGCATCTGGAAGAAATCCTGTTCTGTTCGGGATTGTAGGTGGCCGGAGTTGTGTGCCCGGCTGAGGGAGTGGGGCACAAAGAATTCCCTATTTCCAGAGGTAAGTAAAGTCAGCTGCCCAGGTGCCTGATGTCAGTTTGTAGGAGGACTTTGGCCTTCCAAGGGAAGCCAGGCTTCCAGTTTGTGGCAGCTTGCATCTGGAAGAAATCCTGTTCCGTTCGGGAATGTAGGTGGCCGAGGCCTGGTGCCCGGCAGAGGGAGTTGGGCACAAATGATGGCCTGTTTCATGAGGAAAGTAAAGTCAGCTGGCCAGGTGCCTGATGTCAGTTTGTAGGAGGCCTTTGGCCCTCCATGGGAAGCCAGGCTTCCTGCCTGTGGCAGCTTGCATCTGGAAGAAATCCTGTTTCGTTCGGGATTTTAGGTAGCCGGAGCTACATGCAAGGCTGAGAGAGCAGGGAACAAAGGATGACCTGTTTCCAGGAGTAAGTAAAGTCAGCTGCCCAGGTGCCTGATGTCAGTTTGTAGGTGACATTTGGCCCTCCATGGGAAGCCAGGCTTCCTGCCTGTGGCAGTTTGCATCTGGAAGAAATGCTGTTCCGTTCGGGATTGTAGGTGGCCGAGGCCAGGTGCCCGGCAGAGGGAGTTGGGCACAAAGGATGGCCTGTTTCCAGGGGTAAGTAAAGTCAGTTGCCCAGGTGCCTGATGTCAGTTTAAAGGTGGCTATTGGTCCTCCATGGAAAGCATGGCTTCCAGCTTGTGGCAGCTTGCATCGGGAAGTAATCCTGTTCCGTTCGGGATTGTAGGCGGCTGAGGCCAGGTGCCCAGCAGAGGGATTTGGGCACATATGATGGCCTGTTTCATGAGGAAAGTAAAGTCAGCTGCCCAGGTGCACGATGTCAGTTTGTTGGAGGCCTTTGGTCCTCCATGGGAAGCCAGGCTGCCTGCTTGTGGCAGCTTGCATCTGGAAGAAATCCTGTTCTGTTCGGGATTGTAGGGGGCCGGAGCTGTGTGCCCGGCAGAGGGAGTTGGGCACAAAGGATGGGCTGTTTCCAGGGGTAAGTACAGTCAGCTGCCCAGGTGCCTGATGTCAGTTTGTAGGAGGCCTTTGGCCCTCCATGGGAAGCCTGGTTTCCTGCTTGTGGCAGCTTGCATCTGGAAGAAATCCTGTTCCGTTCGGGATTGTAGGCGGCTGAGGCCAGGTGCCCAGCAGAGGGATTTGGGCACATATGATGGCCTCTTTCATGAGGAAAGAAAAGTCAGCTGCCCAGGTGCATGATGTCAGTTTGTAGGAGGCCTTTGGTCCTCCATGGGAAGCCAGGCTTCCAGCTTGTGGCAGCTTGCATCGGGAAGAAATCCTGTTCTGTTCGGGATTGTAGGTGGCCGGAGCTGTGTGCCCGGCTGAGGGAGTTGGGCACAAAGGATGGGCTGTTTCCAGGGGTAAGTACAGTCAGCTGCCCAGGTGCCTGATGTCAGTTTGTAGGAGGCCTTTGGCCCTCCATGGGAAGCCAGGTTTCCTGCTTGTGGCAGCTTGCATCTGGAAGAAATCCTGTTCCGTTCGGGATTGTAGGTGGCCGAGGCCAGGTGCCCGGCAGAGGGAGTTGGGCACAAAGGATGACCTGTTTCCAGGGGTAAGTAAAGTCAGCTGCCTAGGTGCCTGATGTCAGTTTGTAGGAGGCCTTTGGCCCTCCAAGGGAAGCTTGTCTTCCTGTTTGTGGCAGCTTTCATCTGGAAGAAATCGTTTTCCGTTTGGGATTGTAGGTGGGTGAGGCCTGGTACCCGGCAGAGGGAGTTGGACACAAAGGATGGCCTATTACCAGGGGTAAGTAAAGTCAGCTGCCCAGGTGACTGATGTCAGTTTGTAGGAGGCCTTTGGCCCTCCATGGGAAGCCAGGCTTCCTGCTTGTGGCAGCTTGCATCTGGAAGAAATCCTGTTCCGTTCGGGATTGTAGGTGGCCGGAGCTGGGTGCCCAGGAGTGGGAGTTGGGCACAAAGGATGGCCTGTTTCCAGGTGTAAGTAAAGTCAGCTGCCCAGGTGCCTGATGTCAGTTTGGAGGTGGCTATTGGTCCTCCATGGAAAGCCCGGCTTCCTGCTTGTGGCAGCTTGCATCTGGAAGAAATCCTGTACCTTTCGGGATTGTAGGCGGCCAAGGCCTGGTGCCCGGCAGAGGGAGTTGGGCACAAAAAATGGCCTGTTTCCAGGGGTAAGTAAAGTCAGCTCCCCAGGTGCCTGATGTAAGTTTCTAGTAGGCCTTTGGCCCTCCAAGGGAAGCAAGTCTTCCTGTTCAAGGCAGCTTGCATCTGGAAGAAATCCTGTTCCGTTCGGGATTGTAGGTGGCCGGAGATATATGGCCGGCAGAGGGGAGTAGGGAACAAAGGATGACCTGTTTCCAGGAGTAAGTAAAGTCAGCTGCCCAGGTGCCTGATGTCAGTTTGTCGGTGACCTTTGGCCCTCCAACGGAAGCAAGTCTTCCAGTTTGTGGCAGCTTGCATCTGGAAGAAATCCTGTTCCGTTTGGGATTGTAGGTGGCCGAGGCCAGGTGCCCGGCATACGGAGTTGGGTACAAAGGTTGGCCTGTTTCCAGGGGTAAGTAAAGTCAGCTGCCCAGGTGCCTGATGTCAGTTTGCAGGTGGCTATTGGTCCTGCATGGAAATCGCGGCTTCCAGGTTGTGGCATCTTGCATCTGGAAGTAATCCTGTTCTGTTCGGGATTGTAGGTGGCCGAGGCCTGGTGCCCGGCAGAGGGATTTGGGCACAAACGATGGGCTGTTTCCAGGGGTAAGTAAAGTCAGCTGCCCAGGTGCCTGATGTCAGTTTGTAGGAGGCCTTTGGCCCTCCATGGGAAGCCAGGTTTCCTGCTTGTGTCAGCTTGCATCTGGAAGAAATCCTGTTCCTTTCGGGATTGTAGGTGGCCAAGACCTGGTGCCCGGCAGAGGGAGTTGGGCACTAAGTATGGCCTGTTTCCAGGGGTAAGTAAAGTCAGCTCCCCACGTGCCTGATGTCAGTTTTTAGGAGGCCTTTGGCCCTCCAAGTGAAGCCAGTCTTCCAGTTTGTGGTAGCTTGCATCTGGAAGAAATGCTGTTCCGTTCGGGATTGTAGGTGGCCGAGGCCAGGTGCCCAGCAGAGGGAGTTGGGCACAAAGGATAGGCTGTTTCCAGGGGTAAGTAAAGTCAGCTGCCCAGGTGCCTGATGTCAGTTTGTAGGAGGCCTTTGGCCCTCCAAGGGAAGCTAGTCTTCCTGTGCAAGGCAGCTTGCATCTGGAAGCAATCCTGAACCATTCGGGATTGTAGGTGGCCGAGCCCAGTTGCCCGGCTGAGAGAGTTGGGCACAAAGGATGGGCTGTTTCCAGGGGTAAGTAAAGTCAGCTGCCCAGGTGCCTGATGTCAGTTTGTAGGAGGCCTTTGGCCCTCCAAGGAAAGCTAGTCTTCCAGTTTGTGCCAGCTTCCATCTGGAAGAAATCCTGTTCCGTTTGAGATTGTAGGTGGCCGAGGCCAGATGCCCGGCAGAGGGAGTTGGGCACAACTGATGGCCTGTTTCATGAGGGAAGTAAAGTCAGCTGCCCAGGTGCCTGATGTCAGTTTGTAGGAGGCCTTTGGTCCTCCATGGGAAGCCATGCTTCCAGCTTGTGGAAGCTTGCATCTGGAAGATATCCTGTTCCGTTCGGGATTGTAGCTGGCCGAGGCCAGGTGCCCGGCAGAGGGAGTTGGGCACAAAGGATGGCTTGTTTCCAGGGGTAAGTAAAGTCAGCTGCCCTGGTTCCTGATGTCAGTTTGTAGGAGGCCTTTGGCCCTCCAAGGGAAGCAAGTCTTCCTCTTCAAGGCAGCTTGCATCTGGAAGTAATGCTGTTCCGTTCAGGATTGTAGGTGGCCGAGGCCAGTTGCCCGGCTGAGAGAGTTGGGCACAAAGGATGGCCTGTTTCCAGGGGTAAGTAAAGTCAGCTGCCCAGGTGCCTGGAGTCAGTTTGCTGGTGGCTTTTGGTCCTCCATGGGAAGCAAGTCTTCCAGTTTGTGGCAGCTTGCTTCTGGAAGAAATGCTGTTCCGTTCAGGATTGTAGGTATCCGAGGCCAGGTGCCCAGGAGTGGGAGATGGGCACAAAGGATGGCCTGTTTCCAGGGGTAAGTACAGTCAGCTGCCCAGGTGCCTGATGTAAGTTTTTAGGAGGCCTTTGGCCCTCCAAGTGAAGCCACGTTTCCAGCTTGTGGCAGCTTGCATCTGGAAGAAATCCTGTACCTTTCGGAATTGTAGGTGGCCGAGGCCAGGTGCCCAGCAGAGGGAGTTGGGCACAAATGATGGGCTGTTTCCAGGGGTAAGTAAAGTCAGCTGCCCAGGTGCCTGATGTCAGTTTGTAGGAGGCCTTTGGCCCTCCATGGGAAGCCAGGCTTCCTGCTTGTGGCAGGTTGCATCTGGAAGAAATCCTGTTTCGTTCGGGATTGTAGTTGGCCGGAGCTGGGTGCCCGGCTGAGGGAGTTGGACACAAAAAATGGGCTGTTTCCAGGGGTAAGTAAAGTCAGCTGCCAGGTGCCTGATGTCAGTTTGTAGGAGGCCTTTGGCCCTCCAAGGGAATCCAGGCTTCCAGTTTGTGGCAGCTTGCATCTGGAAGAAATCCTCTTCCGTTCGGGATTGTAGGTGGCCGAGGCCAGGTGCCCGGCAGAGAGAGTTGGGCACAAAGGATGGCCTGTTTCCAGGGGTAAGTAAAGTCAGCTGCCCAGGTGCCTGATGTCAGTTTGTAGGAGGCCTTTGTCGCTCCAAGGGAAGCAAATCTTCCTGTTCAAGGCAGCCTGCATCTGGAAGAAATCCTGTTCCGTTCGGGATTGTAGGTGGCCGAGCCCAGTTGCCCGGCTGAGAGTGTTGGGCACAAAGGATGGCCTGTTTCCACGGGTAAGTAAAGTCAGCTGCCCAGGTGCCTGATGTCAGTTTGTAGGAGGCCTTTGTCCCTCCAAGGTAAGCTTGTCTTCCTGTTCAAGGCAGCTTGCATCTGGAAGAAATCCTGTTCCGTTCGGGATTGTAGGTGGCCGGAGCTGGGTGCCCAGCTGAGGGAGTTGGGCACAAAGGATGGCCTGTTTCCAGGGGTAAGTAAAGTCAGCTGGCCAGGTGCCTGATCTCAGTTTGTAGGAGGCCTTTGGCCCTCCATGGGAAGCCAGGCTTCCTGCTTGTGGCAGCTTGCATCTGGAAGAAATCATGTTTCGTTCGGGATTGTAGGTGGCCGGAGTTACATGCCCGGCTGGGGGAGTAGGGAACAAAGGATGACCTGTTTCCAGGAGTAAGTAAAGTCAGCTGCCCAGATGCCTGATGTCAGTTTGTAGGTGACCTTTGGCCCTCAAACGGATGCAAGTCTTCCAGTTTGTGGCAGCTTGCATCTGGAAGAAATCCTGTTCCGTTCGGGATTGTCGGTGGCCGAGGCCAGTTGCCCGGCTGAGGGAGTTGGGCACAAAGGATGGGCTGTTTCCAGGGGTAAGTAAAGTCAGCTGCCCAGGTGCCTGATGTCAGTTTGTAGGAGGCCTTTGGCCCTCCATGGGAAGCCAGGCTTCCTGCTTGTGGCAGCTTGCATCTGGAAGAAATGCTATTCGGTTCTGGATTGAAGGTGGCCGAGGCCAGGTGCCCAGGAGAGGGAGTTGGGCACAAAGGATGGCCTGTTTCCAGGGGTAAGTAAAGTCAGCTGCCCAGGTGCCTGATGTCAGTTTGTAGGAGGCCTTTGGCCCTCCATGGGAAGCCAGGCTGCCTGCTTGTGGCAACTTGCATCTGGAAGAAATGCTGTTCCGTTCGGGATTGTAGGTGGCTGGACCTGGGTGCCCGGCTGAGGGAGTTGGACACAAAGGATGGCCTGTTTCCAGGGGTAAGTAAGATCAGCTGCCCAGGTGCCTGATGTCAGTTTGTAGGAGGCCTTTGGCGCTCCAACGGAAGCCAGGCTTCCTGCTTGTGGAAGCTTGCATCTGGAAGAAATCCTGTTCCGTTCGGGATTGTAGGTGGCCGGAGTTGTGTGCCCTGCTGAGGGAGTGGGGCACAAAGAATTCCCTATTTCCAGGGGTAAGTAAAGTCAGCTGCCCAGGTGCCTGATGTCAGTTTGTAGGAGGACTTTGGCCTTCCAAGGGAAGCCAGGCTTCCAGTTTGTGGCAGCTTGCATCTGGAAGAAATCCTGTTCCGTTCGGGAATGTAGGTGGCCGAGGCCTGGTGCCCGGCAGAGGGAGTTGGGCACAAATGATGGCCTGTTTCATGAGGAAAGTAAAGTCAGCTGGCCAGGTGCCTGATGTCAGTTTGTAGGAGGCGTTTGGCCCTCCATGGGAAGCCAGGCTTCCTGCCTGTGGCAGCTTGCATCTGGAAGAAATCCTGTTTCGTTCGGGATTGTAGGTAGCCGGAGCTACATGCAAGGCTGGGAGAGCAGGGAACAAAGGATGACCTGTTTCCAGGAGTAAGTAAAGTCAGCTGCCCAGGTGCCTGATGTCAGTTTGTAGGTGACATTTAGCCCTCCATGGGAAGCCAGGCTTCCTGCCTGTGGCAGTTTGCATCTGGAAGAAATGCTGTTCCGTTCGGGATTGTAGGTGGCCGGAGCTGGGTGCCCGGCAGAGGGAGTGTGACACAAAGGATGGGCTGTTTCCAGGGGTAAGTAAAGTCAGCTGCCCAGGTGCCTGATGTCAGTTTATAGGAGGCCTTTGGCCCTCCATGATAAGCCAGGTTTCCTGCTTGTGGCAGCTTGCATCTGGAAGAAATCCTGTTTCGTTCGGAATTGTAGGTGGCCGGAGCTAGGTGCCCGGCTGAGAGTGTTTGGAACAAAGGATGGCCTGTTTCCAGGGGTAAGTAAAGTCAGCTCCCCAGGTGCCTGATGTAAGTTTCTAGTAGGCCTTTGGCCCTCCAACGGAAGCAAGTCTTCCAGTTTGTGGCAGCTTGCATCTGGAAGAAATCCTGTTCCGTTTGGGATTGTAGGTGGCCGAGGCCAGGTGCCCGGCAGAGGGAGTTTGGCACAAAGGATGGGCTGTTTCCAGGGGTAAGTAAAGTCAGCTGCCCCGGTGCCTGATGTTAGTTTGCAGGTGGCTATTGGTCCTGCATGGAAAGCCCGGCTTCCAAGTTGTGGCAGCTTGCATCGGGAAGTAATCCTGTTCTATTCGGGATTGTAGGTGGCCGAGGCCTGGTGCCCGGCAGAGGGAGTTGGGCACAAAGGATGGCCTGTTTCCAGGGGTAAGTAAAGTCAGCTGCCCAGGTGCCTGATGTCAGTTTGTAGGAGGCCTTTGGCCCTCCATGGGAAGCCAGGCTGCCTGCTTGTGGCAACTTGCATCTGGAAGAAATGCTGTTCCGTTCGGGATTGTAGGTGGCTGGACCTGGGTGCCCGGCTGAGGGAGTTGGACACAAAGGATGGCCTGTTTCCAGGGGTAAGTAAGATCAGCTGCCCAGGTGCCTGATGTCAGTTTGTAGGAGGCCTTTGGCGCTCCAACGGAAGTCAGGCTTCCTGCTTGTGGAAGCTTGCATCTGGAAGAAATCCTGTTCTGTTCGGGATTGTAGGTGGCCGGAGTTGTGTGCCCGGCTGAGGGAGTGGGGCACAAAGAATTCCCTATTTCCAGAGGTAAGTAAAGTCAGCTGCCCAGGTGCCTGATGTCAGTTTGTAGGAGGACTTTGGCCTTCCAAGGGAAGCCAGGCTTCCAGTTTGTGGCAGCTTGCATCTGGAAGAAATCCTGTTCCGTTCGGGAATGTAGGTGGCCGAGGCCTGGTGCCCGGCAGAGGGAGTTGGGCACAAGTGATGGCCTGTTTCATGAGGAAAGTAAAGTCAGCTGGCCAGGTGCCTGATGTCAGTTTGTAGGAGGCCTTTGGCCCTCCATGGGAAGCCAGGCTTCCTGCCTGTGGCAGTTTGCATCTGGAAGAAATGCTGTTCCGTTCGGGATTGTAGGTGGCCGAGGCCAGGTGCCCGGCAGAGGGAGTTGGGCACAAAGGATGGCCTGTTTCCAGGGGTAAGTAAAGTCAGTTGCCCAGGTGCCTGATGTCAGTTTAAAGGTGGCTATTGGTCCTCCATGGAAAGCATGGCTTCCAGCTTGTGGCAGCTTGCATCGGGAAGTAATCCTGTTCCGTTCGGGATTGTAGGCGGCTGAGGCCAGGTGCCCAGCAGAGGGATTTGGGCACATATGATGGCCTGTTTCATGAGGAAAGTAAAGTCAGCTGCCCAGGTGCACGATGTCAGTTTGTTGGAGGCCTTTGGTCCTCCATGGGAAGCCAGGCTGCCTGCTTGTGGCAGCTTGCATCTGGAAGAAATCCTGTTCTGTTCGGGATTGTAGGGGGCCGGAGCTGTGTGCCCGGCAGAGGGAGTTGGGCACAAAGGATGGGCTGTTTCCAGGGGTAAGTACAGTCAGCTGCCCAGGTGCCTGATGTCAGTTTGTAGGAGGCCTTTGGCCCTCCATGGGAAGCCTGGTTTCCTGCTTGTGGCAGCTTGCATCTGGAAGAAATCCTGTTCCGTTCGGGATTGTAGGCGGCTGAGGCCAGGTGCCCAGCAGAGGGATTTGGGCACATATGATGGCCTCTTTCATGAGGAAAGAAAAGTCAGCTGCCCAGGTGCATGATGTCAGTTTGTAGGAGGCCTTTGGTCCTCCATGGGAAGCCAGGCTTCCAGCTTGTGGCAGCTTGCATCGGGAAGAAATCCTGTTCTGTTCGGGATTGTAGGTGGCCGGAGCTGTGTGCCCGGCTGAGGGAGTTGGGCACAAAGGATGGGCTGTTTCCAGGGGTAAGTACAGTCAGCTGCCCAGGTGCCTGATGTCAGTTTGTAGGAGGCCTTTGGCCCTCCATGGGAAGCCAGGTTTCCTGCTTGTGGCAGCTTGCATCTGGAAGAAATCCTGTTCCGTTCGGGATTGTAGGTGGCCGAGGCCAGGTGCCCGGCAGAGGGAGTTGGGCACAAAGGATGACCTGTTTCCAGGGGTAAGTAAAGTCAGCTGCCTAGGTGCCTGATGTCAGTTTGTAGGAGGCCTTTGGCCCTCCAAGGGAAGCTTGTCTTCCTGTTTGTGGCAGCTTTCATCTGGAAGAAATCGTTTTCCGTTTGGGATTGTAGGTGGGTGAGGCCTGGTACCCGGCAGAGGGAGTTGGACACAAAGGATGGCCTATTACCAGGGGTAAGTAAAGTCAGCTGCCCAGGTGACTGATGTCAGTTTGTAGGAGGCCTTTGGCCCTCCATGGGAAGCCAGGCTTCCTGCTTGTGGCAGCTTGCATCTGGAAGAAATCCTGTTCCGTTCGGGATTGTAGGTGGCCGGAGCTGGGTGCCCAGGAGTGGGAGTTGGGCACAAAGGATGGCCTGTTTCCAGGTGTAAGTAAAGTCAGCTGCCCAGGTGCCTGATGTCAGTTTGGAGGTGGCTATTGGTCCTCCATGGAAAGCCCGGCTTCCTGCTTGTGGCAGCTTGCATCTGGAAGAAATCCTGTACCTTTCGGGATTGTAGGCGGCCAAGGCCTGGTGCCCGGCAGAGGGAGTTGGGCACAAAAAATGGCCTGTTTCCAGGGGTAAGTAAAGTCAGCTCCCCAGGTGCCTGATGTAAGTTTCTAGTAGGCCTTTGGCCCTCCAAGGGAAGCAAGTCTTCCTGTTCAAGGCAGCTTGCATCTGGAAGAAATCCTGTTCCGTTCGGGATTGTAGGTGGCCGGAGATATATGGCCGGCAGAGGGGAGTAGGGAACAAAGGATGACCTGTTTCCAGGAGTAAGTAAAGTCAGCTGCCCAGGTGCCTGATGTCAGTTTGTCGGTGACCTTTGGCCCTCCAACGGAAGCAAGTCTTCCAGTTTGTGGCAGCTTGCATCTGGAAGAAATCCTGTTCCGTTTGGGATTGTAGGTGGCCGAGGCCAGGTGCCCGGCATACGGAGTTGGGTACAAAGGTTGGCCTGTTTCCAGGGGTAAGTAAAGTCAGCTGCCCAGGTGCCTGATGTCAGTTTGCAGGTGGCTATTGGTCCTGCATGGAAATCGCGGCTTCCAGGTTGTGGCATCTTGCATCTGGAAGTAATCCTGTTCTGTTCGGGATTGTAGGTGGCCGAGGCCTGGTGCCCGGCAGAGGGATTTGGGCACAAACGATGGGCTGTTTCCAGGGGTAAGTAAAGTCAGCTGCCCAGGTGCCTGATGTCAGTTTGTAGGAGGCCTTTGGCCCTCCATGGGAAGCCAGGTTTCCTGCTTGTGTCAGCTTGCATCTGGAAGAAATCCTGTTCCTTTCGGGATTGTAGGTGGCCAAGACCTGGTGCCCGGCAGAGGGAGTTGGGCACTAAGTATGGCCTGTTTCCAGGGGTAAGTAAAGTCAGCTCCCCACGTGCCTGATGTCAGTTTTTAGGAGGCCTTTGGCCCTCCAAGTGAAGCCAGTCTTCCAGTTTGTGGTAGCTTGCATCTGGAAGAAATGCTGTTCCGTTCGGGATTGTAGGTGGCCGAGGCCAGGTGCCCAGCAGAGGGAGTTGGGCACAAAGGATAGGCTGTTTCCAGGGGTAAGTAAAGTCAGCTGCCCAGGTGCCTGATGTCAGTTTGTAGGAGGCCTTTGGCCCTCCAAGGGAAGCTAGTCTTCCTGTGCAAGGCAGCTTGCATCTTGAAGCAATCCTGAACCATTCGGGATTGTAGGTGGCCGAGCCCAGTTGCCCGGCTGAGAGAGTTGGGCACAAAGGATGGGCTGTTTCCAGGGGTAAGTAAAGTCAGCTGCCCAGGTGCCTGATGTCAGTTTGTAGGAGGCCTTTGGCCCTCCAAGGAAAGCTAGTCTTCCAGTTTGTGCCAGCTTCCATCTGGAAGAAATCCTGTTCCGTTTGAGATTGTAGGTGGCCGAGGCCAGATGCCCGGCAGAGGGAGTTGGGCACAACTGATGGCCTGTTTCATGAGGGAAGTAAAGTCAGCTGCCCAGGTGCCTGATGTCAGTTTGTAGGAGGCCTTTGGTCCTCCATGGGAAGCCATGCTTCCAGCTTGTGGAAGCTTGCATCTGGAAGATATCCTGTTCCGTTCGGGATTGTAGGCGGCTGAGGCCAGGTGCCCAGCAGAGGGATTTGGGCACATATGATGGCCTGTTTCATGAGGAAAATAAAGTCAGCTGCCCAGGTGCACGATGTCAGTTTGTTGGAGGCCTTTGGTCCTCCATGGGAAGCCAGGCTGCCTGCTTGTGGCAGCTTGCATCTGGAAGAAATCCTGTTCTGTTCGGGATTGTAGGGGGCCGGAGCTGTGTGCCCGGCAGAGGAGTTGGGCACAAAGGATGGGCTGTTTCCAGGGGTAAGTACAGTCAGCTGCCCAGGTGCCTGATGTCAGTTTGTAGGAGGCCTTTGGCCCTCCATGGGAAGCCAGGTTTCCTGCTTGTGGCAGCCTGCATCTGGAAGAAATCCTGTTCCGTTCGGTATTGTAGGTGGCCGAGGCCAGGTGCCCGGCAGAGGGAGTTGGGCACAAAGGATGACCTGTTTCCAGGGGTAAGTAAAGTCAGCTGCCTAGGTGCCTGATGTCAGTTTGTAGGAGGCCTTTGGCCCTCCAAGGGAAGCTTGTCTTCCTGTTTGTGGCAGCTTTCATCTGGAAGAAATCGTTTTCCGTTTGGGATTGTAGGTGGGTGAGGCCTGGTACCCGGCAGAGGGAGTTGGACAAAAAGGATGGCCTATTACCAGGGGTAAGTAAAGTCAGCTGCCCAGGTGACTGATGTCAGTTTGTAGGAGGCCTTTGGCCCTCCATGGGAAGCCAGGCTTCCTGCTTGTGGCAGCTTGCATCTGGAAGAAATCCTGTTCCGTTCGGGATTGTAGGTGGCCGGAGCTGGGTGCCCAGGAGTGGGAGTTGGGCACAAAGGATGGCCTGTTTCCAGGTGTAAGTAAAGTCAGCTGCCCAGGTGCCTGATGTCAGTTTGGAGGTGGCTATTGGTCCTCCATGGAAAGCCCGGCTTCTTGCTTGTGGCAGCTTGCATCTGGAAGAAATCCTGTACCTTTCGGGATTGTAGGCGGCCAAGGCCTGGTGCCCGGCAGAGGGAGTTGGGCACAAAGGATGGCCTGTTTCCAGGGGTAAGTAAAGTCAGCTCCCCAGGTGCCTGATGTAAGTTTCTAGTAGGCCTTTGGCGCTCCAAGGGAAGCAAGTCTTCCTGTTCAAGGCAGCTTGCATCTGGAAGAAATCCTGTTCCGTTCGGGATTGTAGGTGGCCGGAGATATATGGCCGGCAGAGGGGAGTAGGGAACAAAGGATGACCTGTTTCCAGGAGTAAGTAAAGTCAGCTGCCCAGGTGCCTGATGTCAGTTTGTCGGTGACCTTTGGCCCTCCAACGGAAGCAAGTCTTCCAGTTTGTGGCAGCTTGCACCTGGAAGAAATCCTGTTCCGTTTGGGATTGTAGGTGGCCGAGGCCAGGTGCCCGGCATACGGAGTTGGGTACAAAGGTTGGCCTGTTTCCAGGGGTAAGTAAAGTCAGCTGCCCAGGTGCCTGATGTCAGTTTGCAGGTGGCTATTGGTCCTGCATGGAAATCGCGGCTTCCAGGTTGTGGCATCTTGCATCTGGAAGTAATCCTGTTCTGTTCGGGATTGTAGGTGGCCGAGGCCTGGTGCCCGGCAGAGGGATTTGGGCACAAACGATGGGCTGTTTCCAGGGGTAAGTAAAGTCAGCTGCCCAGGTGCCTGATGTCAGTTTGTAGGAGGCCTTTGGCCCTCCATGGGAAGCCAGGCTTCCTGCTTGTGTCAGCTTGCATCTGGAAGAAATCCTGTTCCTTTCGGGATTGTAGGTGGCCAAGACCTGGTGCCCAGCAGAGGGAGTTGGGCACAAAGGATAGGCTGTTTCCAGGGGTAAGTAAAGTCAGCTGCCCAGGTGCCTGATGTCAGTTTGTAGGAGGCCTTTGGCCCTCCAAGGAAAGCTAGTCTTCCAGTTTGTGCCAGCTTGCATCTGGAAGAAATCCTGTTCCGTTTGAGATTGTAGGTGGCCGAGGCCAGATGCCCGGCAGAGGGAGTTGGGCACAACTGATGGCCTGTTTCATGAGGGAAGTAAAGTCAGCTGCCCAGGTGCCTGATGTCAGTTTGTAGGAGGCCTTTGGTCCTCCATGGGAAGCCATGCTTCCAGCTTGTGGAAGCTTGCATCTGGAAATATCCTGTTCCGTTCGGGATTGTAGCTGGCCGAGGCCAGGTGCCCGGCAGAGGGAGTTGGGCACAAAGGATGGCTTGTTTCCAGGGGTAAGTAAAGTCAGCTTCCCTGGTTCCTGATGTCAGTTTGTAGGAGGCCTTTGGCCCTCCAAGGGAAGCAAGTCTTCCTCTTCAAGGCAGCTTGCATCTGGAAGTAATGCTGTTCCGTTCAGGATTGTAGGTGGCCGAGGCCAGTTGCCCGGCTGAGAGAGTTGGGCACAAAGGATGGCCTGTTTCCAGGGGTAAGTAAAGTCAGCTGCCCAGGTGCCTGGAGTCAGTTTGCTGGTGGCTTTTGGTCCTCCATGGGAAGCAAGTCTTCCAGTTTGTGGCAGCTTGCTTCTGGAAGAAATGCTGTTCCGTTCAGGATTGTAGGTATCCGAGGCCAGGTGCCCAGGAGTGGGAGTTGGGCACAAAGGATGGCCTGTTTCCAGGGGTAAGTACAGTCAGCTGCCCAGGTGCCTGATGTAAGTTTTTAGGAGGCCTTTGGCCCTCCAAGTGAAGCCACGTTTCCAGCTTGTGGCAGCTTGCATCTGGAAGAAATCCTGTACCTTTCGGAATTGTAGGTGGCCGAGGCCAGGTGCCCAGCAGAGGGAGTTGGGCACAAATGATGGGCTGTTTCCAGGGGTAAGTAAAGTCATCTGCCCAGGTGCCTGATGTCAGTTTTTAGGAGGCCTTTGGCCCTCCATGGGAAGCCAGGCTTCCTGCTTGTGGCAGCTTGCATCTGGAAGAAATCGTGTTCCGTTCGGGATTGTAGGGGGCCGGAGCTGGGTGCCCGGATGAGGGAGTTGGACACAAAGGATGGGCTGTTTCCAGGGTAAAGTAAAGTCAGCTGCCCAGGTGCCTGATGTCAGTTTGCAGGTGGCTATTGGTCCTCCATGGAAAGCCCGGCTTCCAGCTTGTGGCAGCTTGCATCGGGAAGTAATACTGATCTGTTCGGGATTGTAGGTGGCCGAGGCCTGGTGCCAGGCAGAGGGAGTTGGTCACAAAGGATGGCCTGTTTCCAGGGGTAAGTAAAGTCAGCTGCCCAGGTGCCTGATGTCAGTTTGTAGGAGGCCTTTGGCCCTCCAAGGGATGACAGGCTTCCAGTTTGTGGCAGCTTGCATCTGGAAGAAATCCTTTTCTGTTTGGGATTGTAGGT